>NW_025814053.1:8972500-9272500 GCF_018902025.1 Drosophila willistoni | reverse complement strand
TGAATCCAATTATTTGTTCTCAGGCCCAGATAAGGATCTGGTCTTAGTTAACTTAATTGTTTATTCATGGTCTAGTTAAACTGACAATATTTTTAGTTTTTCACAATATCCAAGCAAAAGTTTATTTTATTTCTATGTAAGAAAATGTGGCATACTTTCAGACGCTTTTCTTCAAAAGTTTTTGCATTCAAAAGTCAAAGAAAATAACTACAGTTGTGTTAATTGCTTTTGTTTCTTTCTCCCCCCTCTCTCTCTCTCGTTTGTTATTATTTATTGATTAATGAAAAAGCATTGCAATTTAACCCAAACGTAATGCAAGTCACAAACTTGGTCAAAACTTTCCAATGATTTTAAAAATTCATTATTTGAAATGCATTTTACAAGTTTCTGTCTTTAGGAATTTTCCATAAAACGAATATGCAAGAAATTGTACCCAAATTGTATTTCTGTTTATTTTGTTTGTTTGAAAAAAAAAACCAAATAATATTCCTCGATTTTGGTTGAAATTCGAACTAATTATAATTTAAATAAATTAGTCATTTCTATTTTTTAAGGGTAGAAATAGGATGGGCTTATTAACATTATTTATATGTGACAATATGTTTTCGGAGCAAATTTTCTCCATTAAAATTTTACATCGTCAGTTTGAGAGCTCTATGTTTAGATAATTTTCAACAGCCCAAACTTAATTTTTTGTTTTGTTTAATAAAACTCAATAATTTTTGTTAATGCTCAAAGATTGTTGTTTTTTTTTTTTTAATTAAATCCTAATTCAAACAAAGAATCAAACTTATTCATTGCATTCAGCAGTTTTCTAATTCAGATTTCTTTAAAATTGAGTTTTTTTTTCTAGTTTAATCAGAATTCTCTATAGGAAAACGCGAATTTTCTTTAAAACTATTGACAGTAATTATTAAATAGAATAGAAATTGTCTAATAATTGGCATTCGGACTAGTAAAAATATGTATTTGATCACAAAATTAAACATAAATCGTGTTTATTTGGACTGGAGCCACACTCACCTATTCATTGGTCAGCGATAGATGAATTAAGTTTTGTTTTTTCTTATGTCAAACAACAATTAATATTAGCCAAAGGCTGGGGACTTCTTTTGACCCTTGAACACTGGCGGCATTCGTGAGTCCCAGAAAAAGACATGATAGATGGATAGAAAGAAACCCAAACTGCAGAGACCACACAGATAGATGATAAGGACAAAGTAGCGGGCAAAACGCTCCGTGCACGTTGGCTCGGCGAATATGATTTCCTCCAATTGGGGCGTTTTGGGTATATACGAACAGGTGCTACGTCTGGGAGCACTACTACTGGCTAGACGGACACTATTACTGCTGCTACCGATGGGCGAGAACGATTGCTCCTCCGTTTTAACATTCGACTCGATAAGATTGACAATTTTTGCCAAATTGGCAACACTTGACGGTGTCGCAGGAGGAGTCGGAGACATGGCTGGAGCTGTATCCGATGACATGCTGGACAACTGGTGGTGGTCACCGTTGTGTGTCGCGTCAATTACTGATTTCAGTTTGTTTGGCATTTGATGTAGATTAAATCAAAATCAGAATCGAATCGCATTGAATCGAAACGTAATGACATGGACTTGGACTAGGCAGACAATTGGATGACGTAAACCAGAGGGCGAATGTGTGTTTGGGGGAATTTAAACTCTGCGATTTGGTGGAACGTGGAAAAGCGGATTAATTTTGTGCAAGTCTGACAACTTTTGATATGTGTGGCTAGGTGCCTTTTTTTTTTTTTGCTTTGCACTCTGTTTTGGGCCCCCTATTACAATTAATCCCAAACTGACCTAGCCCTAGGAATAGATAGGCACTCACCCAATGATGATGATGATGAAAATGTTGTTGTTGTTGTTATTGTTGGTTACGGAAGAAGGTCTCCGATTTAGCCAATGGGATGCGTATGCTTGAATATGGGCAATGGCGGCATACGTGAATCCCAGATGAAAAAGTAATACATGGCTAGCGTTAATCCCATTCCACTGACTCCGCCCATATAGAGGATCAGTGTGAGTAAACGAAATGTTTTCGATTCAAAGAAATCGTCCGATTTGGGTACATGAATCTCCTCATCTTTGGCCTCATTGACAACGGCGGCTAAATTGGAGAGGGTTATCTGTGACATGACTGTGTTTTTGCTCAATAAAAAGAAGAGAAAAAAAACGAAAGACACGAACTAGAGGAGACCTCTGTCTCTAGAGAACTAACTGAAAGCTAAAAAATACGGCGGGAACATTCCGTGCCATCGAACGGAACGTTCAACTAATGCCGGCAGCGACGCGTTCGTTTTGCGGTTTCTCTCTGCTCGCCCAATGGGTCCCCGGCCAAGGGTGTAAGAGGTGGTGCGGGTGAGGGGGGACCCACATTGAATGCAATGCAGTGCGTTTGGGGTTATATCCATTTACACGACGGTAAGGCAAGCCAACGTCTTGGCCAGTCTACACTAATAAGATTCGGCCAAAACTATTTCCTTTCCTTCTTTCACTACCTCTCCCTCTCCCCCTCTCTCTCTCTCTCTCTCTCTATATGTCCTATCCATCACGTGCTTAGTTTGGGCAGCCACTTGACCTGGTTTGATTTTGTTGGCTATACTAAAATAAATTGAATTCCCTTGACTTTGACAATTGGAATGTAACAAAAAACTTATTTGCTTCAAATCGTATTGATAATGTAAGCGATCTGCTTCTTCATATCGAAAGCAGTGTAAGTGGGGGCAAGCAGTGCTAGTATTCACGAACACAAAATATGTTGAAAATTAAATTTAGTGCAATATTTTTTCTACACAATTCTATGTTATCGGCAGTTTGCATTTTGGGATTTAAAGCTTTAAAATTAAACAAATTAACTGATTAGTTAATAATTAATTTAGCACTTTACCTAAATAGATGAAAACCAAATAGAAAAAACTTTAATTTCAATTCTGTTTGATTTGATTCAGTTTCGAACAACGATATCAGGTCGGATAATTATGAATTTTAAGGGTATTTGAGCTAGTCTTTATAAATTATTTGTTATTGCTTGAAACAATGACCAAATGGCAAATCCAATTAGTTGGGTCTATTGTGGTGTCTTTTCGTCGTGGGGGGGAGGGCAGACACTTAGACACACACACACACATATACAAAGATATAGTCACTTACTCACCTGTTTATTGATATTCATGCACTTTTTGCACTGGATGACCGCCAATGGAGACGGGAAACTTGAGATGTATATCCGGCATGCTGGAGTCAAAGAATATAAGATAATAAAAGGCCAAAACCATGCCCAGGCCACTGATGCCGCTCACATAGATGAATATTGAGATTAAGCGAAATGTTTTCGTCTCAAAGAATGGTGATGGTGGCTGCTCCTTGGGCAAACGGACATCGGGTGGCAAGGGTTCTGCCTCTTGGTCTTGCTCAGCCATTGTGAGCATTTGAAATGTCTGCATTGGCATTAGCATGATTCTTCGCCTATTTATAGGCAATGGCAATTATGCAAATTTCGAGAATTTCATTTGACGCTGAATTGCCACTGATTGACTGATTGATTGATTGATTGATTGATTGATTCTGATTGCAGGCAAACGATTGGAGGAGGAAAAATGTAAACCGTTGCCACATAACTTCGAGGAGGCCATCACATTGACGGGCGTCGGATGGTTCCATTACAAGCTGCTGCTGATCTGTGGCCTGTGTTTCATGGCAGTTATGGTCGAAATAATGGGCGTCAGTTTGATTATGAATCAAATGGAATGCGATCTGAAGCCAACACTCGAACAGCAGGGAATTCTGGCATCGGCTGGATTCCTTGGTGTAGTCCTTAGCTCGCATGCAATGGGTTTCCTAGCCGACACCTGGGGACGTGTAGTGACTCTACGTTATGCCGTTGTCCTAAGTGTCATCTGTTCGACCATTTCCGGTTTCTCTGTCAACATTTGGATGCTGATTGTGTTCCGTTTCATGACGGGATTCTTCATATCGGGCTGTCAGGCGTGTGTCTTCAGTCTGTGCGGTGAGTTCCATGGCAATGGCTCTCGTGTGCGTCATGTGACCCTGTTATCTGGTTTCATGTGCGTGGCCATGATGTTTGCACCATGTAAGTAGAACTAATGCCGACCACAAAAATCTTAATAACTAATTGGTCTCCATTTAGCCATGGCCATTGGCATTCTGCCACTGCAGATTCACATGTTCGGCATGCATATCTCATCGTGGCGAATTCTGCTAATTGGCGATGTATCCGTCTCGGTGTTGGCTCTGGTCGGTCTTTTCATTATACCCGAGACACCGAAGTATGACCTTATCCAGGGCAAAGATGAATTGGCATTGGAAACGATGCGTAAAATGTTTGCCCAAAACACTGGCCGTCCAAGCTCTGAGTTTCCAGTGCATCGTTTGATCCTACAAAGTGGCAAAAGCGGCGCCAGTCTATCCAATGTTCATGGTTTCTGCGATGCAGTGCGTCTTATCTGGAGTCAGACAGTGCCATTGTTTTATCGTTCACGCGTATTCCATACCCTCAACATTTGTCTCATTCAGTTCCTTATCTATGGCATGGCCCAGGGCATATTTATGTGGTTTCCCACAATTCTCGATGTGATGGGTTCCCGGGAGAATGGCGACAGTTTGATGTGTACAGTGCTTCAATCTTTGCCGCCAGCGAATACAACTGATGTGGTGGGCATGGAGCATGAGGAGATCTGTCATATAGATGTCGATGTCAGTACCTATGAGTTGATGGTCACCATTGGCGGTTGCTTTACTGTAATCTTTGTGATATTTGCCTACACAATTGATTATATTGGCAAAAGGAATCTGATAAGTAAGTCGATTATTATTCATCTAATCCTAATAATTCTTTACATGAACTCTCTTCTTCATCTTCTTCTTCTTCTTTGACAGTGGGCTGGATGGCATTAACAATTATTTCCCTAGTGGCTCTGCATTGGGTGCAAATATTCGTTTTGGTTGTCATTTGCCTAACCGTCACAATGGCCATTGGCAATTGCGGTGGATTGGTTAGCACCGTTGCCATGGAATTCTATCCCACCAATATTAATGCCATGGGCATGTGTTTCATCATGATGGTGGGTCGTCTGGGTGCTGTTGTTGGTAGCAATGTGCTCGGCCGTCTGTTCTTTAGCAATTGTGATACTGTCCTGTGGGCCTTGCTCGCCCTTGTGATACTTATGTCAGTCATGGCGTTCTTTTTGCCAGAGCAACGCCGAAAATTGAGTAGTCTATCAACAGAATTACCAGTGTCAGCAGCTGTGACAGCGCCAACCACACCGATTCTGTCAGTTCTAAGTAGTTCTAAGTAGTTAATATACAAAAACAAAATATATAAGAGAAAATAAGAAAACCAAAACTAAGAAATCAGAACGGGATTTTGGAAATGAGAGCGGGAACGGGAATGAAAATGGTAATGGCAATGGCAATGGCATTGGCAAATGGCCATGGTAAATGGTAAATGGTAAATGGGGGAACGGGAACGGGTACGGGAACGAGAGCAAAACTGCATTGGAAATGGATTAGGTAAATGTTTGTGCCCATTCTCTTTTGATGCCAAGAGATGCTGCTGTCGTCGTTGTCGTTGTCGTTGTCGGTCTTTTGGTTGCATTAACATTCTTCACATTCGCTAGCAGACAGTTTGATGGGGACTCCAACAGGTAAACGATTCTAGATGACAAGGGGATGAGAAGTGAAGTGAAGTGGAGTGGAGTGGAGTGGACTGTAGAGAGAAGGAGGAGGACGTTCACAACTAAACGCATTCCAAACTCTAACTGCAATCGGTTTTTATTTATTCAGTGAACGGTGTTTGCTCCGCACGGGGACCACATTCAACAATCCAACCAAGACCGAAACGAAGTCCATCTGCTGCCAATCATAACTGCAGCCACATCTCTCTCTCTCTCTCACTCTCTCTCTCTCTCTATGTCTGTATCGTACTCTTTTTATATATTTATATAGATAGATAGATAACTAACATAACATGTCGCCCAAGAAGCGTCTGGGTATTAGTATTGTCGTTGTCCATTTCATTGCCTAACTGCGCATTTCTCGACTTATATGGACATTGGCCAGATAACCACATAACAACTGCCAGCTAGCCAGTCCCCAGTCTTAGTCCCACTCCCAATGCTAGTTCCATTAGCTACGTGGAAGCATCTTTCTAACCCCCTCTATCTCTCTCACTCTCTCTCTCTCTCTCTCTCTCTCTCTCTGGCTCTGTCTTCTTTATTCCTTCTCTACGTGTATACGACCTCTAGACACAGATAAATTGGCGCTATGCAACCTAAACGTACCCGCTATAATTTAACTCACATTGATCATTAATGAAATTTCACATCATTGGCGCAAAAATTTGACCTTCAATTTGAAACTCTAACCTCATTTGACCTGTACTCGCTTCTTTTGGTCTGCCAGTAAAATCAAACAATTTCACCAAGGAAAACAAAAAACTTGTTTTTAGAGCCAAATTCATTCAGGATTCGTTTTCTTTTACATAGACTTGTTCACAGAAATGTTTAAAAATTTGTTTTTCCACATCAAAATAGGTATTATGATTAATCATTATAATTTTTGAACAAAATTGACCAAATTATAGTTTTTGATATATGAATTTTAAGAATCGGTTGAAAATTGACAGAACTACGAATTCACAAAGTTAGAGGGTTATTTGAGATATTTTAAAAATCAACTTTTTTGATTCCATATATTTTCCTTAGACTGTATTTTCGACAATTTCTAATCGATTTTGAAAAGTTATATAGCCATTTAGTATATCAACACTTGGATATATATGCAGATTAAAAGACATTATTCTAAATTGAATTACATACATTTTATTTATACCTTTATTTATTAGCTACAACAAAATCACAAAGTTTAGTGAAAATTTCAGACAATTTTAATGAAACAAACAGTTGTCAAATTTATTGATATTTTATGGCCATAATTTATGCACCTTTCGGATGCATACTTTTTGGCTGTTTTTCAATTGTTATCAATTCGAAGCCCTTAATTACTGCATATTGTACATGCAAATTGTTTTCACTAATGATTCAGTCATTTGTAGCGCAATTTTAATGCAGAAAAAATATTAAGCTATTATCTGTTCAAAATATCTTAGTTATTCATATGGAAAATTGACAAAAGTTATCAATAAAAATGTGAAAAAATATAAATATAAAACATTTCGAATGAGGTCGGCTTCAATCAAACTAAACTAAGCCATGACTTCACTTTATAATTTTCACTGGATAGTTTTCGTCTTTGTGGTTTGATCTCAAATGCAAAAAGTAAGCCTCTGGAAATGGAATTTATTGAATTTCGATTTGATTTTGTTTTGTTTTTCTAATTTTATTTCAAGATAAGTATGCATTTTGAGTTTACAAACTTGAAATATCAGAATTTAGACAAGCAGTTCTGTTCGTTTGAATATTGCTTTTTGAAATCAATCAACCGAACTTATAAGTACGTATCAGTAAAAGTTAATTTACATGAACTTCCAGTTACCAATTTTTCGGTGAGTTTGATTAAAAAGCATTATATAACATTCGTATATGATTACAAGAGAACAAATTTTAGGTTCGATTTCAATTGCTCAAACGTTTCAATGGCTATAAACCCTTTTTGTATGACCTCACAGTTGATGGCTGCAAATTTTTCGCAAAACAAAAGAGCAATCCAGTGGCATTTTTCTTTTACGGATTGGTTGCAAAAAACACCAATATGAATCACACTTGTCCCATTAATGTGAGTACGGAAATTGTAGTAAACAAAGAAAGTGAAAAAACTTCTTTCATTACAGCATCCTGTAATTGTTGAAAAAATGAATATTGCCGAAATGAATTATGGATTAACCGAGACTCTACCATTTCCCGAGGGCGAGTACTTGTTTAACATGTCTTGGATAGCATATGGCAAAATTCGCGCTGTAGTTGAAGTTTTTGGTAAACTTTCTTAAAAGCCAAAAACTCAAACATTTTTTTTTTCGTCTATTTATTACTTCAATTGTCTCTTTTATGAATATGTATATAAATCAATAATAATATAAATAATAAAAATGCCTAAATGGAATCAAAAGTTTTTCAAAAAATACATTTAAGATCAATTAATTTTAGATTATTGTGAAAAATATGACAAAACGAGAGAGAGAGAGAGAGTAAAATCATTCAAACACGAATGGAGTGAGATATTAATATAACGACTAACTAGTCAGTCTTGAAAGTGATGTTGCATTTTCGATTTTTTATCCAACAATTCTGAGCAAGAAATGTTCGATATACCCAAATATATTTTTTAGATCCATCCACACTTATGCTTTATGGGATTGGAAACGTCACCCTCAGACGAATTTTTTCAATACCCTCTACTTAGGTATGAAAAATATTAGGTAATTTATTTGAAAATTAATTGGGTGCTAAAACAAATTTTAAATAAAATTTTAAAGTTCAAGTTGTTAAATAACACTAAAAGTATTACTTAAAATGATTTGTCAATGTTAAAATTAATATATTCGACTTCGAGTCGGCTAACAAAATAGTTCAATATTGTCCAAAAATCGCAAATTTTTAACTGCTCCTTACAGCCCTGGAGTATGCTACGCAAAGTTTGTTGCTCAGGGACCAACTCAAAAAGGGATGAAAAAAACTTAAATTAAATTATTTAAGTCCAATTTCTCATCTTTTTTTTTCCCAACATGACAACACAAATCAATACGAGTGTCGTTTAGCCAAAGGACATTCTAAATATTTTTTTATTTGTGGAAAGTTCAAAATTATTTAAGAATTTCAATTGAAATTTGAAGATTTTAAAAAAAGAACTTAAAGAAACTGTAATTAAGTTCATACTGAAAAGCTCTTCTACCTTGACAATTTTATGATTAACACAAATTGATCTAAATTATTTAATATTTCTTTTCGAAATATGCAAATTCTAAAGAAAATAAAGTTTCAAAAGAACTTCTTGTCATAATGAGGAGATTCTCCTACCTTGTGCTGGGAAATAAGCAAAATATTCGAGTCAAATCCCAAATACGATAATACATACACATATGTACAGACATGTGTGTGTAGTTATGTATAGTACATCGAACTATTCTCATTCGGGACTTATCTATCTTGGTTGGTGGTGGCCATGCCACTTCAAAATTCAACAAGTGTCGCATTCGGTATACAATGGGGAGTAGTGAGCGGTGTTCCCATCAATCTCTCTGATGGCTCTCCATCGACCCACAATGGGCACAAATTAGCATTAGCGTTAAGCAAACAAAGTTGCCTTTGCTACGGCTGCTGCTGTTGTTGCCGATGTTGCTGATGTTGCTACATACTTGCACTTCTATACATAACTTGCTTCTGGGTCATGCCAAAGAGGCGGCCCTCTCAAATGGGGAGGAAATTGTATGTGGAAACAGACGGGCAGACAGAAGAAGATGAAGTGCAAGAAGAAGAACATCCAAGACGAAGAGAAGAGACGAGAAGGAGTCGAACGTGCTACGTGCCGTGAAATACAAATCAGAGATAAACGTCGCAACAAACCAATTTGGTGGCAAGCAGCATCTATCTATTTTCCTTCTCTTTCCTTCTTTATATACATATGTTTGTAGAATATATATTTCTTCTTTCATTTTTTTCTTTTTCTTTTTGGCTCAAAATAGTTAAATAGTCGCGACTTAGCCAAATTGGCACGAGGCTGTCGGGCCAGCAACGAGCAATAAAAAGAACAGACCGAATCAAGTGCGTTGAGGAATTACAATGAACGACAGGTGAGTGTGCGCGTTAGAGATGAGCAGATGGATTCGCATTTTACATGCAAAACAATGATCGTGCATGGCTAAGACTCACGCCGACAACATTGATGGCTAGAGTGTTGGCTGAAAGCCGGGGATGAGGTGAGTGAAGTGTGCCTGTCATAGGAACTAGGCGATAGTTTTACACGCCAAGGGAAGGAAACGGACTGAACGGAGCTGCTGCTGCTGCTGCTGATGATGCCAAATTCAAAAGTGGATTGCGCATGCGTGGAATAGGAATGAGCACAGACTACGACGACGACGACGACGACTATGATGTAGACTCGGCCAACTTTGTTGCCGAAGCAGACGACGACGACGACGACGGCGGCGGCGGCAGCCATGTTGAGCTAATGAAGCGAACGGCCAGGAACACGACGAACCGACAACGACATGCGGAGGACGTGTATGACGCCCGCCAAGTTCAAGTCCGAGTCCAAGTCAAAAGCGTTATTTAATCACAATGTCCCTGTTCCCGTCCCCACCACCATTCTCTCCCTCCTATCCAAGTCTACACACATATGTATGTATATATATATGTATGTCTGCAATGGCGACAGGTGCTAGTTCTGTGGCTGTGCCTGTGACTGTGCCTTAGCCTGTGCCTGTGCCTGTGCCTGTTGCTGGCGGTTTTGAGAATCGCTAAAGAATGCTGACGCGTCGGCCAATCAATTCTGAGAAATGAAAACGCCGTCTTCGGCTAGCTTGTTGGCACATTTGTGCGATGCACAGTCGCAGTCGCAGTTGCAGTCGCAGTCGCAGTCGCAGCCATATAAACATAAAAGAATGCGAAGAAGAAATGCAAAATGCAAACACCACCACGAACCATGCGAGCGGCAACAGCAAAAACAACAACAGCAACAACAACAACAACCACAACCACTTTCCAAATGCATTCATGATGTTTACCGTTTAAATGCGCCCAGTTTGTCTGTGTGCAAGTGTGTGTATGAGTGTCAGTTAAAAGAGAGCTAGCGCGCCCGCGAGAGAGAGAGAGAGAGAAAACAGAGAAGTATTGCAAAGCTTACCTGGCTCTCTAACAGCAAAGAAAAAAGAATACGAACAACAACAAGGAGGAGAAAAGCAAACTGTTATTTCAGCTACCCACATCACAGACTCTCAAACTCTCTCACACACACATACGTACCGCCATGTGATAGAGTGATAGAGATGGAGATAGCCTAAAACAGTTAGCAAAGTTGCCAATTCCCCCACTAGTGGTTTTTGGTTCTTTTTGTGCTTTTTTGTTTGTGTTTTTGTTTTTGTTTTTTTTTTTTTGGAAGATGGCTATAGATGGAGATGATGAGATGTGCGGATGACGATGCTTTCAGGTGAGAAAAGTATGCAAGCAACGTGCGGAAGCGGACATGCAAATCGGTTTCTGTATTTCTGTCGTCATGTTGTTTGCCTAAATACAGTAATTACTCCGATGTCTACATATGTACATATGTACATACAACCATGCATGCATACACACGCTTAAAAGAAATAGAAAAAAAACCGTTATTAATTGCCAGCTGATTGATCAAAAATTGAATATCAACAGTAAATAGAAATTAGAAATTTTCTTTAGTCCCCAGCCACCCCGCCCTGCCATATTAGGCTAATTGTAAATGATCTTGAATCACGATCCTTAGATGCATAAATTCGATATATGTATGTATGTATGTACATACATATGTATGTATGCATTATTTATAGAATAATACTTTTATGCTTTTGAACGTACACAATCAGGATAGGGAAGCGGAGGCATCCACAAGAGACCATGGGAAACTTTTCACATTTCATTGCCAAATATTTTACTAGCCCCCAGAGCCCTAACTTTTCGAAATCCAGCCCTGTATGCAATTGACAATTGTTATTGCAGTTGATATCTATCTATCTAGGAGAGAGAAAGGAATCTATTGATGCTAGTTAGCCTTATTGTGGCTATTGGTTTATATTATTGCCAAACGGCTTCTAATTGGCAAACGATTCTATGTCATTAGGCCGCCTGATTAGCGGCGCCGACGAAAGAACTGTCTCACTTCAGGCCTTGGTGTGGCTGTTGGTCTTCGTCTGTGGCTCTGTCTGTGTCTGTGTCTGTGCTTCAGAGCTTCGTCTTCGGCTTCAGCTTCTTCGGCCTGATGCCAAGTGCCTCTCTGGAGTGTCTGAGCGGGTGCCAAAGCCAACAACAACAAGTTATATAGCTGCCTCTGCCGCTGTCGTACCCATTTGTGTGGCCAACGGTGACTGCGCAGCTCTGAATGCTCTGCCACACTGCCTGCAGAGATGAGACTTGATGATCACTGTTAAAATATCGTATTATCGTATTAGACGAATCCCCCTATCGAAATTAGATGAATCCCCCTCAAAAAAACTATTTAAATATTAAAAAATTGTTGTTGCGACTTTTTTTTTCAATACGACCTCGTCAACCTTTTAAGATCTTAACATAGCCAATCTCACTTAAATAAGAGACTTTCCCAAAAAAATGAACCATTGGGAATATATCTACCAGTATTAGCTATTAAATTTAATATATACTTTAATTTGTAGGTAAGTACATTAATCAATATAATTAAGATATTAAGATTAATAAGATATTAAGATATATATTAAGATATATAATTTAGCAGTGATCTGACAACTTACATTAATAGAAGTTTAGAAATTTCATCAAGGGGAAATCATTTCTTTATTTATTTCCCTTTTCCAAAATACTCTCAGCTTAGAAACACTCGTAGTAAAATAAAAACCGAATTATTTCTTAAAAATAGAAGAGTTTTCGCACATGTATAATAACTTTAATATTTAATATGTAGATAGAATACAAATATATCGGTGCATATTAAAACAATTTTTAAAAAATCTTTAAATATATCTTAGTTAAAGTTATTAATAATTATGTTAATCGGTATATATTAATAATTGCTTTAATATGTAATTGTATTTTTAATTTTAAATATATATTTTATCAAACCTTTATTAAACATAAATTGTAAATAAATAGTAAAACGTAAATTTTTCAAAATTGCACTGTTAAAATTCACTATCCAATGAATATTTCTTTGGTTTATTATTCATACGCCACATAGACCCATTGGTAAGGTATCGTTAGAGTAAACTTCTCCACCCCCCGTTGCGGGTACTTAATATTTTTCAAAAACAAAAACTTTACGCCTTACACTTGCCTCTGTCAATAAGTACATAAATTTCAAAAAAGAATATAAATCGAAACGGATGGTCAGAGTTTTGAGAACGTCTGGTGTACATTATTTTTTTTGTTCATTTTTTTTTATTTTTTCTTCTTTCTTTCATGCTTGATGATTCTCACGATCACGTTTGTATGTATACACATACATTGGAACTTGCTGGTACATAGATATTTTCATCGCTAGACCCACATATACCATCCACATCTAGCTTCATACCCCCGCACTCACCCTCCGCACACAATCTTCTCCTCTACTCTGTCTCTGGAGCTCACTACTTGTGCTTGTGTTTTTTTTTTTCTTCTTCTCAGGTCTCTGTCGCAGATTTTGAGCTCGTTTCTGTAGCTTTGGTCTTCGGCGGTGTCTTCTCGGTCTACGTAGCTGTATAAGTGTAAGTCAGTCTGTGAGTCTGTGTGTGTGTGTGTGTGTGTTTGGCTTGGCTTGGTCTTGTCTTGATTTTCTTCTTCTGTTCCCGACAGTTACATTACGAGGCCAAAGAAAGTATCTTTGACTGGCCTCGCGTATTTCGCGTTCGTCGCTCGCCGAGTTCACACGTGCTGCTCGCTTTGGCGCTTGCGCAGAATATTCCCAAAAAAATAAATATTCCCGTGCAGTGAGCATCATCATTATTATTATTATAAACATCATCAACAACATCATAATTATCATCCTCATCCTCATCGTCATCATCATTATCATCGTCGCTATCACAGTGTGATTCTGTACCTGTATCTCTATCTCTATCTGTATCTGTATCTGCATCTTTATATATGCAACTGTAACTGACTTTTTTGGTGTCCCAAGTGTCTTTCGTATCGTGTGGATTGAGTTTCGTTTTATTTTTGTCTCCTTCTCCGTGTGTGTGTCTCTGTGTGCCCAAAAAGTGTGCCCAAGTGTATTTTTTTGTTGTTTCAACCAATTACCGTTACACACTCCTCTATATAAGTGAGAGAAAGAGCAAAAGAGAGCGAGAGAGAGAGAGAGCGGTGCATTTTTACCTTGCAGTGAAGTGAGTGTGTTATAATGCAATTTAAGGTGTCAATTGCAAATTGCCACAAAAACAAAAACAAAAAAACACAAACCAAAAAAAAATGATCAAAAATACTATAAGAACAACTTGATCCTTAATTTAAAAATCTCCCTCCTCCTAATCCACATCCATATTATTTCTCTAAGTGTATTTGAATCCTTGTTTGTTTTTTGCCAGTCAACCAGGATATACGATATAAAAATTTAATTTACACAATTATGGGGGAAAGAAAGGAGCTTGAAGAGGATTCCATGGTGCTGCTAGTGGGGTGTAAGAAGTATGGGGGAGGGCAGACAACGGGGGGAACGGGGCTTGCAATGGAGAATGGTTGGAGTGTAGAGTCGATAGAGCCGATTAACCAGCTAGACGGCAAAATGCAACCGAGCATTTCATGCTTTCTAATTTTCCCAATTAGCACAAATGCGGCTTGTTGTGTCCGTTGTGTGTGTGTGTCTATGTGTGTGTGTGTATTTGTTGTGCGTTGTGGGTTACTATTGCTTCTATTCCGTTTGACTATCTTCAGAATCAGAAATCAAAAAAATCAAAGTCTTCTCATCATCGTGATGAGGATAATGATCATTAAATCAACTAAATACTAACCCGTTGGAGGCTACAGCTCACTAGGTGCTTTGCGTGTTTCTGTCTCTGATTTGATTTTCTCAGCAACAAAACAGAGACAGAACTAGAGACAGAGAGAAAGAAAGAAAGAAAAACGAGCCGTGGAAAAGTCATAATAATAAAAATAATAATCATAACGATCATTCATACATGTTATAGCCACAACAACAACAACAACAACAAAAACAACTGCAACACCAACAACAACAACTGCAACACCAACAACAACACAATCATAGAGCAAGATAGAAAAAGAAATAAAGAAGTGACATTGTAATACAAAAATTCCCTCACCTGTCGTTGTCGTTCCCGTTCCCGTTCCCATTCCATTTTCCACCTGATCCCAACACATGCATCATCATAAAATGATCTAAGCCTCTAATTAACTGCAACAACATACTATGTACATACATATGTATATACTAAAAATTTCTTTCAGTGTTCAGTTTTTTAGGTCCCACAAAACTTTACAAATCTCTCACCCATCTGTCAAATCAATGTGACTAATTACTAATCAGTTTGCCCATGATGGCATTACAATTCGTTGGTTTTTTTTTTTGTTTTTAGACAACCCACTGAGTGACTGGCTGAGTTAGCATTAGCTAGTTAGTTAGTGGGTTAGTTAGGTAGTTAGTTAGATGGCTGGTTTATAGATTAACTATATGATTGGCCAAACATTTATGCTTAATTCACAGAAGAATCTCCATTATTATGAATTAAGAGTTCTTCTCTTTTTTTTTTTTAGTTTTTTGTTTGTGTGTATTTTTTGAATTTTAATTTATAAATTTTGTTTTAAGCAAAAACCAACAATATTAAATCGTAAAGCGACAATTTTCTTTTTGCACAACAAAATTCCATATTTGTTTCTTGGGTAAGTGGATTGAATTACTAACTTATATTTGTCGTTTCATCATTAAATCAATGACTAATGGCTTAAAATTTTACATTAATCATTGGCCAATTTATCTATGCATCTCTCTCTGTCTCTATCTCTATCTCTTTCACTGTGTGTGAGTCTTAATGGAGCTTAATACGTTTTCGATGTAAGATGATTTAAATGCACCGTTAACTACATTTCATTCTAATTAAGTTAATGAATCGATAGAAACTAAAACTCCTGCCAATGATAGAGAGAGAGAGAGAGAGAGATAAGTCGAGGTGTTTAATACCCTAATAAGTAGTTTTAATATCAAGCTAGCCAAAAAACTAACTTGACTCACTCCTAAAGGTGGAATAAAACAAAACAGGGAGAAGAACACGCGACTTGGTAATAAATGCAATGACAAGTTTTGTTTATCTATGTTAGCCATATAAACGCTCATTCAAGAGAGTTGGCGCGAGGGCAGCGAGAAGGGTCTCGACCCTAAAACCAATGAGAAGACGTTTGCCGACTCTAACTTCATCTTTATCTCCATTTCCATCTCCATCTCCATCTCTGACTTGTCAGTCTATCACCGAGATCTATGTGTGTCGTTGTCGTCGTCGTCATTTGAAATTCATTCATTGTTTTGAGGTTGGTCGACAGGTTGAGCTTCCGACGATCAGCGACCCAGTAAATTCTATTCCTCTTTCACATAACGTTCGTTCGTGTATCTGTCCAATAAATACATACATACATATGTACATACAAACATATAAACCCAGAAACATACAATATATGCAGATGATGATCATGATGTTGATGCCGCCGCCTTTTCTTTTGAGCAAATGTTAATTTGTTAAAAGACAATCAACACTATGCATTCAAGAGATGTACAGCGGCGCTGTCTAACTGTTCTTTGCCTTTCTATAGATGGATGGATGATATAGGTGGCGTCCCTCACCCTCATCCTCACCCTCTCAAACGGCATTCCAATAATGAAATTGAAAATCTTGTTATTGGGGGGAAAGTAAGAGTGTTTAACTCTCATAAGATCTCAATAGATGCATACAAATTGTATGGGTCTTTTTAACACTAAAAACTTCCATTGTTTACTAATTATAGTTTACCTTTCACCTGGCAAACTTACTAGTTATTAATTAGATGTACTTTGTCTCTGCATTTTGTCAAATGTTTTAGCCCATATATATTAAAGGCTGGTCCATAGTGATAACTAAGACGTCATCTTAAATGTTGATTTAAATGTTCCTTAAAACTTTCTCGGCGAATCTTAGAGATCGTTTTTCTTCCATAATAGACTCTAATAGAACATTTTGTTACCTGGGCCAAAGGCCGTTGCCATTATTTTTTGTTGTATTTTATGGATGATATTCATTTGCTTACTTTTTATCTCACTTATTGTTAGAGTTTTGCTTTAATCAAAAGCATAAACTTTTAGTCTTTATATTAGTTAACTTTAGATCTACAAAATTGATTTTTACGTATCTGTTTTCCAGTGGCTAATCCTAAAATATTTATCCTTAACATTTAAATGTCCTTAAAGCCCAACACGATTTAAAAGGCAAATGCAATTTAATGTGTCATAAGTTTGAGTATCAAATACTATCTGGGGACCTCTTTGCCTCTCCTCCTCCATTCACTGTGAATTCATGTTGTTGTCCTTTCTCAAGACATACATACATACATATGTGTATATACATATTTCTCTGGTGACAATCTGTCCATTCTTCTTCTCATTCAAATTTGCATTCCCATGGAGTGGGCGAAGGCGGGCAGGGGATGGGCGGATGTTGGTTGTTACCACAATTGTCGTGTCAGTTGCAGTTTGCCCCAGCTGCTGCTGTTCTACAGACAGACAGACAGACATACAGAAAGACAGACAACAAAAAAGTTTTCGTACAATGTCTTATTTTCGTTGTTATTGTTGTGGGAGAGAAGATCTGAGGTCTAGGCAGGAGGCCATGGCTGGAATTCATTGCATTTCCTTTTTACTGAGATAATTTTCATTATAATTTGTATTTTTGCAAGTGCAAGAGAAACTGACAACACAACAAGACCAGAATATTCATCTGCATTAATTTAGTCATTTTTTTATTTGTTGAATATTAAGGCTTAAATTGAATACTTTCAAGTTGTTAGCTTTCTTGGCTGAAAAAAGCTAACACCAAAGTGAAAAATTAAGTATTTTAATTAGCCAAAGTAAAATCCCACCCCACACCAAAAAAAAAAAAAATAAAAATAAGTGACCAAACTTGCTCTTGGCTTGCTATGAGGTGGAGTAGATGAAAAGATATCTATAAGTAAACCAGTTTAATTAAAATCCGGCGCAAAAGAAAGTGAACCATTTAAAAATATATTTCGTGTTTTTTTTTTTGGTTTTTCTCTTTAGTTTTGGATCATTATCATTATTATTCGTTATTATTGCCCACAGAAGCTGAAAATACAAAATCATAGGCAGGTGATTTACCGTTTAGTTTAGTTGTTGTTTTTTACCTCTCTCTCTCTTTCTCTCTCTCTCTCTTCTTCTACTTCATTTACTCTGCGTTGTCCGTTATAAACCGGGGCGAGCAACAAATGGCCATTGGATTCGAAAGTGGTTTGATTTTTGGTCGATTTTCAAAACATTTTCCCAAGCCAAGTGGAAGTAGGAGGCGGAGGCGGAGATGGAGGTGGAGTAGAAGTTAAAGTCAAAGAAAAAGTGAAAACCGCAAGGCCATCATGTACAGCTATGGCTGCTGCAAGGTGCGACAATTTTCTTTTCCATTTCATTTGATCGATACGATAATGTAATATTAATGATAAATAATGCCATAGACGCTGTCGTCGTCGCCATTTGTTGAATGCCCAAAGGCACTATGCACCACCCATATGTCAGAGTGTGTGTGTGTGTGTGTGTGTGATTGTGGCTTACCGAGCGTGGCCGAATGTTGCCTGCATTTGCTGTTAATTGCAGGCGGCATCGACTTAATTAAGCGTCATTAGACCGTGCAACACACACGCTTGCCCCATCTGGTTGCTGGGAAGCACTTTCTTTGACTTACATTAAATCCAACCTTCCATCTGACGCTTTTTTTCTTTCTACCTCTAGGCTGAAGCTAGGCTTCTCTTAATTAAATGCCATTGTGTTGGCTTTTATAGGTAGAACACTGATCTTAAAGATTGATCAGCTGATATGTAAGTACATACATAATACGTACATACCAACAACAACAGCTGATGCAAAACTTTAACCCTTCACAAATGGGCAGTTAAGCTGGTCTGTTGGTTATAATGATGGCTCAGATTATGGTTATGTTATGGTTAGTTCTTATTCAAAGCACTTTTAGAATCATTAATAGAATAATCTAAAAACTAAATGGTCAGCCTGCATTTTTAGTATAGTCAAATAGGCGAGTTTTTACGATATTCCTCTACGGTTCAATTAGATCAACTTCCAGCACATAATTATCCATATGGAAACAATATTTTTTAGAGAATTTATGAACGCTAAAGAGAAAAACTGTTTATGACACTAGATTAGCCCTAAAATAAAGAATTACAGTTTTCCAAAGGTGGTTATAATCACAAACCGATACAGGCACACACATACACATATACATCCATTTATATTTTTTATAAATTTAATAACACTTCGCTTGTGATTTATAAGTACCTATTAGGTTTTAATTAATTAAATGTTTGCTAATATTTGCCCTAGTCTCAAATTATGCTTCTAAATAATAGGTATATAAATAAAAAGCAAAAAGCAAACCTTCTTCACTGGACACTGTGTGATTCTAAAAATAGCATCTTGAACCCATTTTTAATTGATATTTTTCTTAGTTAAAAGAGCTATAAACATATTTCAGAGTTATTGTATGGGTTGTCAGCTGAAATATTAGAGAATCTTAGAATGATTTGTGTTTCAATGGCAAAAGAAAAACTACATAAATATATTTTAAAAGTTATATTTTGAATTATTTAAAATTACATATACCTATAGTTTTTATACCATACACCCATAGGGTGAAATGGTATATTAAAGTCGCCAAAATGTATGTAACAGGCAGAAGGAAGCATCTCCGACCCCACAAAGTATATATATTCTTGATCACGATCAACAACCGAGTCGATCCAGCCATGTCCGTCTGTCCGTCCGTCTGTCCGTCCGTCCGTCTGTCCGTATGAACACCTAGATCTCGGAGACTGTAAGAGCTAGAGCCACCAAATTTGGTATGTAGACTCATGTAGTATGTAGAGTGATCAAGTTTATTTCAAATTTTTGCCACGCCCCTTTCCGCCCACGCAATTTAAAAAAAGCGTTTATCTCAAAAACTATTCCAGCTAGAGACACCATATTTGGTATGTATATTCGCTTAGTAAATGCACACATTTTGTATGTATAAAAATTTTGCCACGCCCTTTTCCGCCCCCGTAATTTGAAAAACTTGATTATCTCCCGTATTTTTTTACCTTATGCAATCAAATTTGGCACACTTAAATTTAATACTAATATCTAGAAAAATACCAAATACCAAAATCAAAATCGGACAAAAAACAGTCGAGTTTTGCATATAAACGTTTTTCCATAAGGCCGGAGTTGGCCGTTGGCTGGTGGGGGCGCTAGGGTGTTCGTATGATTGAGTGAGCGAGATACTAAGATATGCTTGTAAAAAGCATGTGAAAATGCATTTGTTTAATAAAGTTGAAATATTTGCTTTACTGGTGTATGGTATACCAAAGTCGGCGAGACGACTTACTTACTTACTTCATTTTTGTGTGTTGTTTTGTAAGAAATTATTAATTTTCTATACTCTTAAGTCTCATATTTTGTTCTTCTTGACATTTGTCGACTAAGAGATTTACGAAGATTAAAATATTATTAAAGTACTTAAGAAAACCTTCCTTATTATACACTTTGAAATGAAAGGAAATGCTGGGAAATAGTCTTAAATTTACAAAATGAGGATCAATATCCTCAATAATGCTTTAGTAATAAAATATTTAGCTGATTTTTCTTAATTGATTGATTACTTTATTTTGGAGCTCCAAAATTTTGAATAGAAAGGACTCTAGTCATAGAAAGGACTTCTCATAAGGATAAGAGGATGCTGTTGCAAAAGAAGATAAACGAGGGCATAAAACAAACAATGACATAATTCTACAATTTATTTGGAAATGCATCTACCTAAAGAACAAGTCCGATTGCAAATTTTGACTATAAAAATAAGGTAACCCTACTTTTGAACTTTATATTGTTAAAGGATATGCAAATCCTGAAAAACTGTTGAATTTCACTAATCAATACTTGAACTCACACATACACATGTATGTATGTATGTATGTGTATGTATGTATGTATAAGTAAATTTTTGCGTAGCTTTCTCGTCTCCTAATTAAACGAGAATAGTGAAAATCTTAAATAGAAATAGAAATAGAAACCGAAACAATGAGGCTGACTGACTGACTGGGAGGGAAAGAGACAAAACAGATGATGAGGCAGAAAGAAAAGAGAAATTAATTGGCTCTAAATTAAAAACAAATAAGCATATCAACAATTTACCGTTTTGTCTTCTTATTGACGATGCCGACGCAGCGACGCGTCGACGTTGACGTTGACGCTGACGCTTTACAATTTACAGTTCGTTCTGTGAACGATTCTGACCGCATTTTTGCGCTTGAATTCAAGTGGCAGCAGCAGCAGCGCTGCCAGCAGAGAGATGCCACACATACAAACAGATATGTATCCACTTGTCCATCAACTTTGAATTTGGCTTAATGGACAGAGCGTGAGAGAGAGAGAGAGAGAGAGAGAGAGAGAGAGGAGGAAGAAAGAAACAAAATTTATATACATACATATACATTATCTGTATATCGGACAATCGAGTTGAAAGCCTCGTCGCCCAGTTTCGATTTCATTTTCACCTGCTGCCAAGGCGGGGACCTTACCTGGGTAAAAGTGTGCAAATACAATAAATACACACACACACACACACAGAGAAACAGACAATCAAAATATCCAAAGCAATAAAAGCAACAAGATTTTTTTCCTTTGTGTGTGTGTGTGAGATTTTTTTTTATTATTATTATTGGGATTGCTCTATGGATTGACTGACTAACTGATTGATTGGCGGCATTTCTTTTCTTTCTTTCGTTTTTTTCTCCTCCTTCTTTTTCTTCTCATTTGTACCGTAATAAAAAAATAAATAAAGAAGAAAAACGCAGCAGCACTAAGGGGAAAGTAACCAGTATCTACACTTTCTCATAGATTATGTGCAGCAAAATAAACGACAAAAACCAAAAAACCAAAATGAAAAAAAAAACCAAACCCCTCCCCATTCCAAAAATGAAAGAAAATATGCAAAGGAAAGAAAAAATACATTGTGCTTACCTACATATCGAAAATATGCCGATTCCTGCGGCAACTTCAGAACACAAAGTGGGCGTGTCCACCTCTCATTGTTCACGTTTTTGGCCCCCATGCCCCCCTCCTCTCTGCCTACCCCCTTTTGACCATTCGTACATACATTTTAATATCAATTGTTAAAAAGGTTCGCGCAAGAATTTAGAGTTACCCCTCCCCCGCCATCCCATCCCATCCCCACCTACCAAATTGAGTGAGTCTCTCAGGTTGCAAAGTAATAAAGATGTCTGATGTTCGTCATTAGCCTCGGCATGGACCACAGACAAGCCAGCGGCGTTTAGCCGAAAATTGTTGGTCAACATGCGTATACACACACACACACAGTCACGTACTCTAAAAGAGCAGGCGAAAATAAGAGAAGCCCATAAACAAATTGAAATTTAATAAACGACCCTCGACTGGGCAATTTTCGTTCATAACTGAGATGAACTCAAAAACTTGGTCATGGCCTGAAGTCACCTTACCTTACATATACCTTAAACTTTTATGTTTACCTTATCTTTAAACATTTACAAAATGCGGCGGCAATGGCAAACAAATTTCTAAGAACAAGTTAACATTACTAAATGGAAATGAGTTGAGTTGAAAGCCAAGTCCCTTTGATCAGATCGCTGAGCATTGCATTGCCAATTGCCGTTGCAATGAATGGGCCACAAATTGGCCCACTTTTGTGTTCACGATTTGTAAACTAGCTATTTAGGGGGAATTTCGATGCCACCTTGCGGCCAGAGCGTGACAGAATCAATTGTCCACTTATTGGTTTCGATAGCAATTTCTTTTCTTTCCAACAAACGGAAACAATCTCCAAAGCCCACCCACCCACTTCTGACCCAATCAAACCATTAAAGGCCACGCGACAAGAATTATAGATCTTATAAATAGTAAAGTTTATAGATAAAGTCTGTATCAGGATTTATGTACCAGAGGTTTATGTCGACATCTACTACATCTTGAATTATATTTCCAATCGCTTCTTGCTAAGGGAGCTGTATAATATAGTGACCCAATCCGATATGAAAATATATACATATGTACTCTAAATGCTAGAAACTAAGTACTTCTTGCTAGGCATTTATCCCTTTTGCAAGGCTCTAATTGCCTCAAATGAAATCTGTAATCAGCATTAAGACATTACATACATATATCTCTGATGAAACTACCTTTCATTATTGCTTAATCGCGCGAAACGCTACCCACAAAATACATTTGTTTGTATTCATCTTATTGTTTACTAATAACCTAATTTATCAAGATGGTTCTCTTTCAATTCCCACTTCAATTCACTTCCGAATTGCCAAAGCTAGTTAGAAGTTAAACCAAATTAATGAAATTCGGAAATGATAACATGCCTTTCACTATTTTGAAACTTTTTATGATGTGTGTAATGCCTTTGATGAAAATGAACTGCAAAAGAAATCATGGAAGATGGATCTACATAGGAGGGGTGTGTCAATACTTCAAATGACTTTTTACATTTTTAGCGCTTTACACTTCCAACTAGTGAGTCTTTAAAGTGGTCTTACAATTTCGATAGGTTCTCATACTGACAAATTGCCTTGTTCTAAGCCAAAAATGTAAATTTTTCTGATAGAATCCTCCCCGAAAATGTTTTCTAGATCCATCTCTATATGAAAATAATCATTGCATTTTGCTAAAGAGGCCTTACAAGTAGTAAATTTAAGTATTTATTAATACTATTCAAATTCTTGACAAAGCAAGTCCTTAAATAAACGTATAACCCCGATTTTTGATGTTGAGCCAGTGAAGATTAAAATAACAAAATATTTAAATAAAAAAATGAATAAACAATTGATACAAAATCACGTCAAAAAACGTTTAAATTTTTGTTTTGAGTGAATATAAATCGCGATAGAAAAATAACTAGTCAAGGTCACCCACTGTGTCAATGACGCCTCCAGCCCCCAAAAAACAGTTTGGCTTATAATTTAAGATATTTACTAAAATGTTTAATTCCTCTATTCTAATTGTGTATTGTTTTTGCATTCATCTCGTTCTCAGATCTAGACGCAGCGCCCACATTGCCAATATGTGGAGTCCACAAAAAGGTCCTACACGTCTGTGGGACATTAGATTTAGTAGCTGTATATTTATTTTACATTTAACGGTAAGTCAAATAAATAATTAAAATATTGTAAACGTAAATAAAATGCATGGGAATGAAGTGTAAAACAGCAGTAGCTAATATACTCCACTACCATAAGGGTATGATGAACAAAATGAGTTTCAAATGTGATAAAAATAGATTTTATTTGGATGAGAGACAAAGAAGTCATAATAATTTGCTCGCTGTCTGTTTTGTGTGAATATTGCTAAAATTATCTTTTAATTGATGAGAAATTAAAAAAAAAACAAAAAAATGTTTAAATAATATATCACGTATACGGCATGGAATGAAAATCGAACAGACTAGCTAAGAATTTGGTATTCATGTTTTACTAAACATTTACTAATGAGATTAAGAAACCAAAAGCAATTGATCTCTAGGCCTGTTCTCGTTTCCGAGTCGTTTTCGAGCGTAAATCGACAATTCTGAATGAAATATCAAGCGCTTGGCAGCTTATGGGGCTAACGACAGTGACGGATTAGGCCGGCGCGGGGCCATTTCCGAAACCGAAAATGGTCTAGCTTCTAACCCTAACTTATATAATGAATTTATAGGAGAGACTATTTCAATTCCATTTCGGTTGCTGTCTTATTTCTTGTCCGACTGAATTTTCTTGTTGCTGGTTTTGAAAAATATCTCCATGTAGTTCAAGTGATGTTCCTTTCTAACTCCGAGGAGACAACTCATATCATACAAATGAACAGTTAAATCTGCCTGTTTTCTATCATTCTCGCAATAAAATTAATTGCCTATGGTTATCACAACGATTTATTACGAATAATTTAACATTTAAATTCAATGGAATGAAGCTTAGAACTTTTCGCCTTGGCTTAATGGTCAACTCATGGATTTGCACATTCGGTGGCGTCTGTATGGAATACGAGACAGCATCGGCCACATCTTCGGCACGTAGCATTGGCAAATCGGGCATACGAGCTCTCGCATTCTCGTCAAAGATCTCGGTATCCACAGCACCAGGACTAATGCTCTAAAAAATTGATAGATAAAGACAAAATTGCTGTAGATGAACAGATGACAGATGGCGGACAATGACGACGACTTACGGTTATTTTTGCCTGAGTCTGTTGCATTTGGAACTCCTGACGGAGAACTTCGGTCAATGCAGTTATTGCATGCTTTGACGGAGAATAAAGATTGGAACTATAGCCCGGCACATTGGGCACAGCATGTCCGGCAATACTATTGATGATTACCACATGACCGTCTTTGACTTGGCGACGTTTCTGCGATTGGAATACTTCCCGTGTACACCATGCCACACCCAAAACATTCGTCTTCAGAGTGTCAAGCAATTTCTGCGAGTTGTCCGCCTCAATAACGAAGCCACGACGGGCCACACCGGCATTATTTACAAGGACATCGGCTCCGCCGAGTGTCTGATCGATCCAGGCAAAGGTATCGATAACATTCTGCTCGATGCTAACATCACATTGACGGATATAGAATCGTTTGGCCTGATCGGCTGGCAGTGAGGCCTTCAGTTCCTCCAAACGGTTCTCTCGTCGCGCCAGACCCACCACGATCATGCCCTTGGCCACAAGATCTTTGCAACAGGCCGCACCAATGCCAGAGCTGGCGCCAGTTACGACGGCAACGCGATTCAACCAACGATCCATGTCAATGAAAATTTACACTCTTACTAAACACAAAGAGCACACGGATTGTTCATTTTATACTAAACACTTGACAGAGGCACAAATGTCTCTTAGAGAGCAAGTTGAGCAAGTATTTCACCGGACAGGCAAACACTCAGGGTGACTCTGACTTTTCATTGTAATAGCTAACCATGACCAAGCACAAACAACAATCAACTAATTTCGGCCTTGCCGAACTTTCTATACCCTTAAAGTCTCAAGTCATTCAAAACTGGTAGAACTAGAATTTGGCCAATTAAAAATCAAATCATACATCATCATGAATATACAATTTCGGCAAGGGCAAAAATATCAAAACTAAAATATTTAAATTAAAATCTTATTCTAGAATAAAAATTTTAGCAAGTCATTAATATTATATCATATATAAATATATGAACTTTCGTATAAGCGATAATAAATTGCTCATGTCTTTAGGCTATATAAATATCTGTATATGTACATATTGTTTCAATATCAAGGGGAATGTTTTATATTTAGCTATCAATCTAATGGAAATGTTTAGACTTTCCACTAATATGAATTGAGTTAAACTCCGAAGCTAAAAAAAATAACAACATATTTCTTATCTTATCTTCATGATTAACAAAACCTAACACACTATAATTTTCAAATTCTATATAGTATATATTGAGAGTGAATATGAGCTTATCTTATGAGAATTGATAGTAAATAATTCTAAGGTTCACTCAACTTGTTAAAAAGTCTTAAAACTTTATTAGAATCTCTCAACTTAGACCCAATCAACCCAGGAGTAAATTTTGATAGTTTTTAACAATTAATGTTATTAAAAATATTTTTATTTCGCTGTCTATTGACATTTACGTTAATAAAAAGTAAGTGGAAAGACAAATTTTGGCAGATTGTGCCTTTCTGCCCTTTCTGGGGTCATTTGGTTTATCTTGTAAACAGTTAAAAGAAATCTATATAAATATAAAGATAATAAGTTTATTTGATCTGTTTAAGTTGTCAGAATTTTTTCAAATTTCTAATAAGTGAGTGGATAAATTATGCATACAAAATATTAATTTTTAAATCAAAAGTAGAGTAGAATTTGAAAATGAATGAATAACTGAAATTATATAAAATTCAAACTATTCTTTTAAAAAGTACGATTTGAAAATGTATGAATATATTATATATAGAATTAATCAATATTTATTCTCTATTATATTAATTGTCAACGTTTTGGTTAATTTTTGGGCTTGGATGAAACCTAGTTATCGATATAAACTCCCTCAGGCTAGGTTTTTGTTTTGCATTATTAATTTTAAGTAATGTAATTAATGTAATATGTAATAACTAATCGTTTGATTACTGTTCAGAGAACTCCTAATAAGCTATGAATTAAGACCATAGTATAATTAGGCAATCAAAAGAGAGAAAGCTTAGAAAAATTTGGTCAGTTTTCAAAAAAAGTTTACTTTTTGCTTGCTAATATTTTGCAATTCATAATGTTTTCTGAGGATATAGGTACATAGAAATAATAATAATTGGAAAACATTGAAATTAGCTAGTATTTTCTTGTTCTTACTTGTTTTCTGCCTTGTGAAAAAGTGACTGACTAACTCTAGACAAACTGGCACCATCCTCATTTTCAAACGTCGTCGTCGTCGTCGTTGTCGTCGTCATCTTTCATCTGTTTACCCTATGCAGACATTGCAATGTTGTTGATGGAGCAACAACAACAACAACAACAACAACAACAACAGCAGCAACTTTTACTGCAAATTCCAATGGCAATATTATTATTTTTTTTTGGACGAAACGGTTAGCTTTTGGCCAGGCTATGCCGACATTTGGCAAGGCAGTTTGGGGCAGGTATGCAAAATGCCAGGAGTGGACCCCAGACGGACAGGATTGACCAGTTAGCTTAGTTGCAATGTCTAACTATGTGTGAGTGTGTGTGTGTGTGTATGTTTCAACCAATTCCAGTTTCCAGATGCACTGGAATCTGTTTTCTCAATTCGGGCCTAAGCCTGTTGAATGGCTTCCGTTTTGAATGCATTTTTCCATGGTCAGGCAAAGAGTTAAGCTTTTCGTTTTTATTGATAACACGTTTTCAAAGCAAATAAAAAACCTAAATAAAGCAATTAGTGAAGGAACTACTTTCCTGCACACACACACACACACACTCAAACGAAGTAATGTACTAATTCCATTCCACATGCAGATGCTGGTTTGGGGGGGGGGCAAGATTAGCTGGAGCAGCAGGTGCCTCGTTGTTTCGGGCCAGTGGTGGGAATTGCGCTAATTAGAAATTATAACGGCTTGAAGCTGTCAGCAATTCCCTCCGCATTCCTGACAACACAAATCATGTGAAATTGTGTGGGGAAAGTGTGAGGAGGAAGCCTTTTTGGCCATTCACTTTAACCATTTGCTTTAATTTAAATTATTTTTCTGTTTTTTTTCTCTCTCTCTCTTCTGGCCACCTTACAGTTTAGTTTAGTCATAGCTGGTAATGAATTGTGGCCCATGGATCGGCCAGATGGTATGCCAAACATAGTTTCATTGGAGGTAATGTGCGGTAAGGATCACATGGACGTACATTTGACATTCTCTCATCCATTCGAGGGCATTGTGAGCTCCAAAGGTATGAAATTGCATTCTATTTAATCTCAGCATCGAGTTAATGTTGGTTATTAATTTATGAATTGTTTCGTCGACAGGACAACACAGCGATCCGCGATGCGTTTATGTGCCTCCCTCGACGGGCAAGACATTCTTCTCGTTTCGCATCTCGTATTCACGTTGCGGCACTAAACCGGATCTCAATGGCCAATTCTATGAGAATACGGTAAGCAGTCAAGTACTTCAACCTATTGTGATCTTATCGCCAGCAGAGCCAGAGAAATGATGGTTGTGTTTTTGGTTTTTGGGGCGACAATCGATGATGAAGCTTTCCCACAGTTCACAGAACATTCACCTGCATGGTTTTTTGATTTTTTCCTCTCTCTCTCTCTCTCTCTCTCTCTTTGTCTCTCTTTGTTTTCGCTTTTGGCCTAAATCATCAACCGATAAAACAACAGGTAGTCGTGCAGTATGACAAGGATCTCTTGGAGGTCTGGGATGAGGCGAAACGTTTGCGCTGCGAATGGTTCAACGACTATGAGAAGACTGCCTCCAAGCCGCCGATGGTAATTGCCGATTTGGATGTAATACAACTTGATTTTCGCGGTAAGTCAAACACAATTACAAAATTGAATTCTCATCGAACCGTCTGTTGGTCTTCTCTTCTCTTCACTTCCCTTTCCTTTCGTGCCTTTCCCTCTTGTGGTTATTTATTTAGGCGATAATGTTGATTGTTGGATGGAGATTCAACATGGCAAGGGACCCTGGGCGCCACCAGTGAGCGGCATTGTGCCACTTGGCTCTACCTTAACCCTTGTGGTGGCCATCAATGATTATCGCGGTAAGTTTAATTGACTTGAGATAACAAGAGAGGTTTTTTTCACAATATTTCACTTGTTTTGGCAGGTGAATTTGATATGCGTGTCAAATCGTGTGTGGCCTCCGACGGTTCGGGTCATGTCATCAATCTTTCGGACGAATTTGGTTGTGTGCTGCGTCCCAAGATGATTTCACGCTTCCTTAAGGCACGTGCTCCCGATGAGAGAGCCACGGTTATAACATATGCCTTCTTCCATGCCTTCAAATTCCCAGATGCCCTGAGTGTGCACATCAAATGTAAGGTGGAGATATGCCGTCATGGTTGCTTGGACCATTGCCAGAATACGGGTGCTGGACCTGGTGCTAGCGATGTCCTGGGTCTCGGCCTGGGTCTGGGTCAGGGTAATGCCCATGAACGAAAGGATGTCCATATTGGCGATGCCATGGGCAGTAGTAGCAGCAATGATCTGATGCACGATCTGCCAATGCAGCCGCCAGCATCGGGCACTGGCCAACATGGCATGAACTTGGGTTTGGATCACGATATCTTCTATGAGGACATAATACACGATCACAAGCAGACGATTATGGGTGGTGGTGGCCACGAGAAGAGCAGTGGAAATCTACAGCCACGGCCTGTCCACGAAGATCCCGAGGAGGTCGATCTATCCGATTTGTTTGGCGACGATGATCTCTCCGATATGGAAGGCGGCGATGGTGGTGAACGGTATTTGGGTCTCAAGAAGAGTGGCAAATTCCCGCACGGCCCACGCCAATTGGAGGCGCAAAAACGTATTGGTGTTCCAATGGCTGGACCACGTTCCCTTGAACCCAAACCATCCGATTTTGAGGAGGATCAACTTGAAGATGATGTACCGCGACCGGTGTATCGGCCACAAGCAGAGGCGTTAAAACAACCACGCGAAGATCACATCGATTTGGATAACGATACGGATGAACTAAAGTCAAATAGTAGCAGTAGTTCATCATCATCCGGATCGGCATCCAATTCGGAGGTGCCGCGACCAAGACGCCGTCGTTCTCTGGTCATTGCCGATCGCAAAGTGCGCAGTGCGGATGTCGGGGTCAGTGGACTGTACGATGTCATTTCGGAAGCTGATTTGGCCTTCTCGCCGGACTCGAAGCAGGAGGCGGTAACCGTGTTCCAAGGCAAAATTAGCGAGGAGGTTGTCTATGGCATTTGCATGCCAGTGCCAGGATTTAGTATACTCTTCATTGTGGTCATATCGGCGACAATTGTTTCGGCTCTAATTGCCGGCTCTCTGCTCTATCGCTATCAATTGCAAAAGGAGGCATTGGAGAAGCAGACACCTATGCCGGTGCCAGGTACCTTGGCTTCTTGGATGACATTGCGTCTCTTCCGGCTGCGTCACATGCAACAACAACAACAACAACAGCAACAACAACGACCGCAACAACAGACTGCCAGTGTTGGACATGAGACAGTACAGTGAATTCCATTAACACTATGGGATCGATCATATTATGCTTTCTGCTCACATTCCATCTTTGTTTTTTTTTTTTATGATTGCCTTCTTTTACTTTCTTTTTGGAGCAACAACCGACTGAGTAATTCGTTCATCTAAATAACCGAAATTCTAACGAAATTCATTCTATCTATCTCTATTGCACGGGGCGTACTCGTTAGTTTTTTTTTTTTTTTATTAATTAGTTAAGCTTAGCTTCTCGTCAGCTTCTTTCGGGCCACATTGCAATACACGAAGAACGCTTTTTGTCCCCCGATCAACCGGTCCATGCTAAGATATTTATTTATTTATTTTTTGTTTTAATCCATTTGATTCGCGATTCGTCACAATTTGAGTAGTGGTGCTGAAGTGAAGTATATATATATATACATAAATATATATAAATATATATTTTTTTTTGTTTTTTTTTTTGTTGTGAAGTGGGTGCATTTAGTCGATAATGCGGTACTCGTTACTCGTTACTTTGTACCGAACCAGAGGTGCTATCTTCCTCGCTCTATCCCTACTATCTAATCTATATTTCTCTCTCTCTCTCTCTCTATATCTCTCTATCTCTCTCTTTTGTTAGACGATACGCATACGTACATATACAAGTACATAAATTGCACACATTGTGGCGTAGTGTTAAGGGAAAATTTATTTATTTTATCATTTAAGTTCTGAGCGCAACGAAATGAAATTAAGAAAATTTGAGAAATCAATAAACGGGGAAATTAGTTAAATTTAATAAAAACAAAACAACGTATAACAATATATAAATAAATCTAGTAAATTGTCAACAAACACACACACACAAAATGCAATAAGGTTAATTTTTACAATTAATACAGAAAAATAATAAACAAAAACATTTCAAACTCTTTTAGACAAGTAAACGAAAAAAAAAAAACAAATTCAAAAAGCAAAGAAAATAAAAATGTTTAGTTAAGTGAAGATACAAATAAAATTAATATAATATAAACAACATTTACATTTCTCTGCGGATTCCATTTCAAGGCAGTTGGCCAAATTTTATGTTACGAATTTTTTTCAAGTCCAAATGCCTAATGCATTTTTAAAATGTGCTAAATTGCGCTTGAATTGAGATATAACTTCTTGAAATTGGTTAGAAATTGGAAAAACAGGTGGATGGCAACGGATTTCGTTCGTTTAACCAGAACACGAACGAAATCCGTTGCCTAATTTTGGGATCAGCAGGAGTTTTTAGACCTCATGGGTCCTCTATCATACACGGTGTATACTTCTGACATACCGAGGCCTGAGGAAGAAAACAAATCCTTAATAGCTTGTCTATATGTTTTATTCCTCATTCTGTGAGTATTCTGCTGCTGCTGGAGTGGAAGAATATCTCCATCTGCTTAAAAGCTGGACATGCAGATGGAATATAATGCTAAACGAGGCCAAATGTTTAAATATATGATTCACATTGAGAAGAAAGCATCCTCCCCGTGTATGGCCTAACGGAAAGGTGCTACAAACAGAAGCAAAGGCAAAATACCTAGAAGTAGTCCTAGACAAACGTCCTACTTTTAAAGATCACATCGAAGCCTCTCTAAAAACGTGCAGAATCAAATGGTCTAAACTGGCTGACAAATGGCAAAAGCAAATTGCCACTAAGATGCAAAACGGGCACTATATAATAATAGTATAATAGTTTCTACTTGGAGATATGGAGTACAAATCTGGGGGATGGCTGCAGATTCCAATAGAAAAAAGGTACAAACTTTTCAAAACAAAGCTCTGCGGTAGATGCCCATGGTGTATTCGAGGCGCCTCACTACACCATGATCTTGACGTGGAAACGGTAGAAGATCAAATAAATCGGTGGTGTGGACCAGCAGGTACAATGCCAGGCTACAGACACATGCAAACCGGCTGGCAAGACTCCTTGCGAGCCAAAGAACCATCCACTGGCTAAAAAGAAGGCAATATCTTGCAATGATACACTAAGTTTGTGACTGATTTATATAACTAAATAGATACAAAATATACAACCACTAAAAATATAGATTTATGTAAATAGGATTAAAAATTCACTGTTAGTAGTAACTGTTTGGCGTATGGGTTTGGGTTTGCGTTTATTAGTCAATTTGGTCTATAAACTTACATTACCTAACTGTAAATTTGTTCAAAAATTATTGGAAAACAGTTGATTTTCTGGAAATAACTATAGGGCACAACAGTTAAAAAAAAAAACAACAATGTATTGCCTACTTGCCGGCGTTGTGGCAATTTAACACACTTTAACTAACATTAGGCATGGATTTTTCATTACGCTGAAAAGTATGCTTTAGGTTTATCAATCGAATGCAATCTTGGAGGCTCGATCACCATTATTCAAATGGTTCTCAAATGAATCAGATGAAATATTTATTCGATATTATTATCCAAATTTGACACATTTTGATTTGCATTTGTTTATTAATAATTTATTACTCTGCTTACAAGATTACTACAAAAAAACATATATTTATATAAATATTGTCAATTAAAACAAATACATAAATGGACTACAAGATGCACTTACGCTATTGTGTTTATAGAAATATGTAATCGAAATGTATTTTTGAAGTTTATTTAAAGCGAAGATACATATTTAGGATATAGATCAAAATTAAGATTGGAAAACGAGCTTAGACTAAGTTTTGTTTGTTTGTTTGTTTGTTGTTTTTCTTTTTGTTAAAGCGCTTAAAATATTTAGTGACTAATTGAAGTTGTCCGTATATAAGTAAGTATAAATATTTGTATGTATTTATTTTGTTTTTGTTTTGTTTTGTTTTTTTTTTTTTTGTATGCGGATATATGTAGGGGTTTTGGTAGTATGTATGTATGTTTATATATAAGATAAGTATAGTATGGTATATAGGCATACATATATGTATGTGTGTGTATATATGTATGTACGTAGGTCTTGCAGTTGTCTAAATTTATAGTAATTAGATAGTTATAGATTTAGATTGTAGACGAAGACTAACGAGCATTTTGAACTTGTAAGCAGGAGCATGGCTTAGCACCGTCATTTATATTTTGTTTTTTTGTTTTTTATTAATTTTTTATGAAATAGAACCTAGTCTTAAACTAAACAATATATATATATATATATAATATATATATATATATACCGACTGCCACCAAAAGAGGATTGCAGAGGAAGAAAGAGAAAATTAAATGAGAGCAACAATTGAAATATGAAGAAGGGAAAAACTAAACATTTTAAAGTAAGTTTTCCAAAATAACTTTTTAGTTTTTGGATTATTGTTTCTGCAAGAAATAATTTTGATTGCACTTAAAATGAAAGTTTAGATAAGGATTGATGGGGAAAATGTGTGTCTAGTAAGGGGAAGGCGGAGAAGTTGTATTACCCAGTAAACGGAATGAACTAAATTTTATAACTCGCTCAAACAACTCGAGCAACTCGAATTTCCATCCTTGTATCCACTCATGACAACGTTCGCTTCTTGGTCAGCGTCGTGCACTGCACCGCATCCGATGGAGATGGCATCTTGATGACGGGCACACCCGCCAATTGTGGATTCGTATAGGCGACGGCCCGCTCCTTGGCCGTGGCGGCAAACGAGGCGAACGGCCGCAGACGGACATACAGGACGGCCGATATGAGGCACGATGTCACCAGGATGCCCAGCAGGATGATCAGCGTTATGGCAAAGCCCGGCGTTGTCATACAGATGAGTCCCTCTTCGCGTATTGGGAAGACCATAGTCTGGGGTTGCGTTGAACTGATCGAACCAGCTGCATGTTGATCGCCAGCCAATTGACTATCATTGCCATTGCTGGCCGAATCGATGGCAAACGTTAAATCACCAGAGGATACCACTTTAATGATTCGATTGAGTCCCACTTGGGGCGGCTCTGTGGCCGAGGCCACAGCACGAGCACGACGCTGAACACGACGCTCATCGCGACGCTTGCCAATGGCACTGGCCACATGATAGGCATCCACATGCAATTGCGGCGGCGGTGGTCCGTATTGGGATTCGGGACCGACCTGCAAATGATGGACATCCTGGAGATTGGTTGGATCATTCGAACACTGTTCGGGACAATGGTAACGACAGATTTGTATGGTACACTGGAAATGCACTTCCATTGAATCGGGGAATTTGAAGGCCTGGAAATGGGCGTAGGACAGAACCGAGGCGGAGGCACCGAAGTTTTTGATTTTGGTGAATCGTGACATCAGTTTCGGCCGTGTCACACATCCCCGCTGATCGACCAATTGTATGGGGGCACGTTTGCCATCATGGGCCACACAATTCCGTACCAGCATATCGAACTTGGAGTCGTCGTCCTTGATGGCCAGCACCATGGTCATTGTTTGTCCGATTTTCACCAAGCCGGACACTTCTGAAGCCCACGGCCCTTTGCCCACTTGAATTTGCATCCAGCAGCCAACATTGTCGCCAGCAAAATCGGCACGTACCACATCGAGCATGTCCACCGGGAACGGACGGAAGGTGACACTCTTCTCGTACTGATCATGCCAAGTGCAGCGCAATTTGCGTGCCTGATCCCACACCTCTTGCACCTGAGGATCGTATTGAATGACGATTATGTTCTCGAAATATGTACCAGCACCGGCACCGGATCCACCGCCGCCACCATTATCATGACCATAGCCCTGGCCATAGTTGTCCGTGTTGCCGGCAGTGCCGCACTCATGCAATCCAATATCAAAGCTGGCCGAACTGCGACCCAAACCCGATGGCAAATGGACACAGTTCATATTGCTGTAGTGACCCTTGGAGAAGACAATGCCATTGAAGGGCTTGTCGAATTGAACGAACACCTTCATGCCGCTCTTCTCGCACTTGACATCCAGCGAGACAATCTTGGGCATATCCTGTTCGGGTGATGCCCATATCTCATTGTTGCTAGAGGCTCCAACACTCAAATCGGAAACTTGTTGGATCTGTTGTTGACCCTGCTGCTGCTGCTGCTGCTGCTGGTGCTGGAGCGGTGGCGGTGGGGGACGCTGTGGCTGTGACATTTGTGGCGGTGGTGGTGGTCCCTTATAGAATTGAGCCACCAAGGGCGGTGGCGGTCCAAAGGGTTGGGCAAAATTCAATGGTATGCCTGGATGTCCTTGATGGATATTGCCTATACGAAAAAGGAAATCAAATCAAATTGAATTACACTCGATGCGTATTTGATTGAAAACTTACTTCTGGTAGCCACGCTCACTAGAGGAGCTGGTGGCATATTGTGGGTGTAATGCACCTGAACCTTGGGTACCACAGATTGCTGTTGCTGCTCCTGCTCCGACTCAAGGGCCATTTGATCCACCTCATTCTCATGATCAGACATCTCATCGTTGCCAACAACTCCGACGCCAACACCAACTCCAGCGCCGCCGGCAATTGCCTTAACCACCTCAACATCGTCCGCCCAGACCGAGACTAGCTGTAAATGGGTCGCCGCCCCAAAGAGAAAGATGAAACGAAAAGAGAGAAAAAAAACAAACACACACACACACACAAAGTCACTTGCATTAATAAGGTGCCAAGTAAACCGCTTTAACCACAGCAACAGCAACATCAGCAACAGCGGCAACTGTCTAGAGAATGCCAAGTGGAATGGGCGCATAGTGGATCGCGGATTGCGGCTCGCGGATGTCGGATGCTACATGCGATGCCAATTGCATAAGGAAAAAAAAAAAAAAAACCAAACAACTACACAAAAGTAGAGAGAAAAACAACACAAAAAAAAAAGTGTAACAATTTCGCTTTTTCCCCGTCAATAGCAGCGACCCAAATTGGCTCTTAGATCCGCCTTCGATGAACGGTTTATAATAATGTCAAGGCTAGAACCAGAGCGACCACAAGAACGTTAGAACATCGCAATTACCATGCTCTCCCTACTTACATCACCGATAATCATCTAAACAACAAACAATAATAACCAAGATCTTATCTGCGTCTCCAAAAAGGTCAAAACTAAATATTCTAAACGAACTTCAAAGAAAGAAAGAGATACAATTTAAAAATCTAGTAAAACCAAACTCAGAGTCCTCAATAAACCAAGGTAAGGAGAAAGACAACAGAAATCGAGTAACAAATTAGACCCTCTATCGATTTAGTTTACGTTCAAACTGACTTTTCGATTGTCTAGTAACAAATATTTAAATTAAATCTTTATCATACTTGTCATTTCATAGATGCTAGAGACGTCCTACTACAAGTACTCGAATTTTACCATATTATTACAACAAAATACTCTTTTGCCGGTTTCTGTGATAAAAGAAATATCGTTAGCGATATTTACCGATAATTTAATATCGACATAGTGAAAATAAAGTGAAGTCTAACAATCGGAATCACATGTATCAGTTTGTTAAAAATCTTACATTCTAAAATTGTAATTGATTTTCGTCTTACTTAAAAACATTCAAACCAAAATGGGTTAAGAAATGTTATCGATCCCTTTGTGGTCGATTACAGTTCTTTTGATATCGAACTTGAGTACAACAATCGATTAATTTAGTTACAGAACTTGTTACGCTAAATAAGAGCTCTGTAAGTGTATGCAAAGTGTGGATAATTTCCTTTTTATTGGCAAGGGTCATTATCAATGGACAATTTCAATTTCATCGTCGGTTTCTCTCTTTTCATCTTAAGGTTTTTTTTTTTTTTTTTTTGAGTCTTCCTCCGCGTCTTGGCGGGAGAGCAGGTGGATGTGATTATGGATGTGGATGATGCCCAGATCTGGCAGATTCCCAAATGTAGCTTCACTTCTTTTTTTGGCCAAAAATCTGTGCCGCAGCCAAAACAACTTTCACCAGCAAAGTTGCTGGGATGTCGCATAATCAGCGAGACGACAGCAGCAGCAGCAGCACCAACTACCAAGACAACGACTAAGACTGCGACGACGACGACGACGACGACGACGACTACGACGGTGGTGGCATCCTGAGGCTTTAGCATAAGCTTCAGTTTTAGCAATCCTGTTTGGTAGAAAGTGATGTGCCACAAACAAGTTCCGCAAAATAAACCAAACAAATTCTAAAAATACTAACAGCAAACAGGCATTTAATTTTTGCATTTACAATTCGTCTTCAAAACTTAAATAAAGGCGACTAGACGCCGAGACGCCAACATTTCATTTCGAAAATGATGTGATTATCAAAAATGACTATCACTACTTCTTTTGCTTTGGCTGTTTAATTGAATGCATGGAATTGGAAACAGAAAAGCAAGAAACAGAAGTAAGAAAAGTGTTAAGAGATTTCCAATAAGCCCAGGCCAACAAATCGTGAGCGTAATCGTTAGGCAGGACAGCTGCTAATGCGACAACTAATGATGAGATGGGATGGGATGGGATGGCTTGGCATGGAATGGAATGAGCTGAGATGAGATGAGTCGAGTCGAGGCTGCAGCCGGCGCAATGTTAGTCTTGACCTCGACCAATGCTAAGATGTTTGAGAGATGCTGACGGCTCTTTTTCTTTTTGTTTTTTTGGGCTCTGTGTGGCAGGCGCACCAAATCGGGAGAAAGTAAACGAACCTGAAAACAGCATTGCCAGAGAGAACGCGAATGTACTTACACATATACAGGCAAACAAGCATCAAGACTTGTATAGAGTTTACCAACATTTCGTTGCTGTAGGCTCTCTGGCAATGAGGAGTCTCAGCTACAGTCCAAGTGGATGTCGGGGTCAAAGGTGAACACATTTTCGTTTTGTTGTGGCATTTAAGGAAAGCGAAATTTCGATTGCGGTGCAAAATTGTGTCACCACACCATCAGAATACCAAACAAAAACAGAGGGAGACAGAGAAAGAGAGAGAGAAGGAGAGACAAACTTTCTAACGTCATGAATATTTTCTTGATGAAAGAGAAAGGATTGCAAGGAATTTGGGAAAAAGTATTTGACTCATTTCTGGCAAACTATCAAAACATCTTCACTTGGATTATTATCATTCATTACGTCATTCAATTAGATAACCAAAGGAACGAAAGGAAACAAAACAAAATATAAGACACTACAAAAGGAATTGTTATTATCCACAGAAGTAATTCAAACAAATCTAGCTATAAACAGAATATAACTTAAAGATCAAGTCATTCTAAAAACATAACATAATGTCAATATATAAAAATGATCTACAATCCATTAAGATATTTAAAATCTAAAATATATACATATATATAATCGACATATGTATAAATAATGACACAATCAAAGCTAAGAATCCTAAGAAGAGGCCAAAAATATTTTCAAGTTCAAAGCTGAAGAAAAAATAATCAGAAGTAGAACCTTTTTGAAAGGTACAAACTTTTCAACAAAATTTCAAACAATCCTAATGAAAGTTTTGGCCAACATAAACCAATATTCATTTCTTCTTTGCTCATGTATGACCAATCCTAATTGAAATTCAAAGCCATCATCATTATAATCATCTCATGCTCAGGTGAGTATCTTTCACTTCCATGGCTCCAAGTAGTGATCATTATCAACTAAATGGCATTATCTACTTTAATTTATAAGCTGCCAATAGATTGCAATTGCATTTTGCTGTTGTTGTTGTTGTTACTGGATATTAATTATGAAAAATGTGAAAATGTGGAGAGTAACAAAAAAAAAACAAAAAAAACAAAAGAAAAACACTCACCTGTAGTGAAAGGAAGATGATAAGCGGCAACCAAATCCTCTTCTTAACACCAACACCAAGATTTTGGCATTGTGCTTTTTTTTTAAATTGCTGCCTCTGCCGTTGCCGCTGCTTTTGTTGTTGTTGCTGCTGTTGTAGATGTTGCATGTTTTTATTTGATTTGGAAAACTGAAATAAATGTTACAAGTATAATTATTATTATTAGCAAAGCAACAAGAAAGAAAAACACTTAATACAAATTGCAGAAGGAACCGTAGAAAGTGTTTTTGCTATAAGTATATGTATATATATAGAAAGAAAGTGACTTTTTTTATCATTTCTTAAGTGCTTCATTTATAAACAATTGCACTATAAATGATTGCAAAACGCTCATCACTTTTTCCACCATCATTAGTAAATAAAGAAACTGAATTTTGTCTTAAAAGTGAGTAAGTCTTCTTAATGACACAAAACCTTCAATTAGGTGGCACATAAAGTACACCAACACCACCAGCACCACCGCTCTTATTCAGCGGGTCATTCAACAAAGGTGAAAAGTGTTAATAGGTTTCTCATAAGTGAAGTGGGTCAACAAATATGACCAACAAAAAAAAGAATAAACCAAAAACAAAAACAAGACAAAAACCAACTGGGAGAATGCAGCAGCCACAGATATCTACATACATACATTCATCGTGTGGGGCTAAGAGAGTGAGAGTGAGATAACTGACAAAAACAAAGAAAGAGAAGGAAATATGGCTAGACAAAAATCTAACATTTAAGCTATAATCTAAAAAGTTTTTAATGTTAATTTTTGCAAATCAAAGCGAAAAAACATAACAAAAATTTTTTCAAACTTTTAATATTTGAAAGAATTTTTTTAATATTTTATTTGATTTGAAAAATATATGGCTGAAGACTTCAGAAAGTTTCTACAAGTTGATGGTTAACTTTCCTAAGATTTAGTCTACAATTATTATATATATGTACATGTATCTACTAGACTGTTAGTTAGTTAATTCTTGTGATTTAAACAAGAATTTACAATGTTTTGATGTCCATGCATTTGGCAATGGCAATGGCAACAGGCTTACCTTCGCTTTTGAACCAATTCCTTTGATCTTTGTTTGTAATTCCAATTTTGATGAAATGCTGACAAACAGGATGCGTTTTCGAGTTGCAACTTTCGAAAAACAAAAAAAAAGAAGCAGTTACTACAGTTACTACTGTTTGCTGCCGTTGCCGCAGTTGCTAGTGTAGCTGATGTTGCTGCTGTTGCTGTTGTTGTTGCTGTTGTTGCTGCTGTTGCTACCTGTGCGGCAGTTTTAAAACACTGCTAATTGCACACGCTGCACGTTGATTAAATGAAACGAATGTGTCACAAATAACAACCAAAAACAAACAAACAAAAAAAAGGAAGAAATTGTCGAATGAAGGGCGCACTTGCTACACACATACACACACTCACAAAAAAAAAAAACAAGAAATATATATATATTTATATGTAACTTCACTTGCAGCTTTTTTGATTCTGCTGATTTAATCCTTTGGTTCAGTTGGTTGGTTTCTATCAAGTTATTTGTGTTTGTTGTTTTGTTTTTTTGTTATGATTCGGATTTCATATATTTCGGTATGATAACAAATCGATTGCAGGTTGCAAGTCGATGTTAAGAAAAGAAGTGTAGAAGTCGCACACACACGCCAGGCTAGCCGGGAGATGAGATTGCAAACGTGTCTAGTCCGCGCCGTGGATAAGCGCAGAATGGTGCATACACCTGCTTTCTCGTAGCGGAACACTTCGCATGCGCGGCGTCGGCGACGACAACAGCAACAGCAGCAGCAGCAGCCGCCGCCACGAGGCAAACCGGCGCAGGCGCTGGCAGCGAAATTTCTTCTTTTCATTGACAGCAGCAGCCAAAGCCACAATACGAACAACAACAACAACGACAACAGCAACACGAAGAAGTGAGACACTGAGGCAGTCGGCCAAGTCCAAGTCCAAGTACAACTACCAGCAACAACAACCACAATCCAACTTGCCGGTTTACTGTGCACAGTGGCAACATGCCAAACAAAAAGAAGATAGAGTATAAGATATAAGATATAAGATATAAGATATAAGATATAAGATATAAGATATAAGATATAAGATATAAGATATAAGATATAAGATATAAAAAAATAAAAAAATATAAAAAGATATAAGATATAAGATATAAGATATAAGATATAAAATATAAGAAAAAGATATAAGAAAAAAAATATAAGATATAAGATATAAGATATAAGATATAAGATATAAGATATAAGATATAAGATATAAGATATAAGATATAAGATATAAGATATAAGATATAAGATATAAGATATAAGATATAAGATATAAGATATAAGATATAAGATATAAGATATAAGATATAAGATATAAGAAAAAAAAAAAAAAAAAAAAGATATAAGATATAAGATATAAGATATAAGATATAAGATATAAGATATAAGATATAAGAGATATAAGATATAAGATATAAGATATAAGATATAAGATATAAGATATAAGATATAAGATATATAAGATATAAGATATAAGATATAAGATATAAGATATAAGATATAAGATATAAGAATAAAATAAGATATAAGATATAAGATATAAGATATAAGATATAAGATATAAGATATAAGAATAAATAAGATATAAGATATAAGATATAAGATATAAGATATAAGAATATAAAGATATAAGATATAAGATATAAGATATAAGATATAAGATATAAGATATTAAGATATAAGATATAAGATATAAGATATAAGATATAAGATATAAGATATAAGATATAAGATATAAGATATAAGATATAAGATATAAGATATAAGATATAAGATATAAGATATAAGATATAAGATATAAGATATAAGATATAAGATATAAGATATAAGATATAAGATATAAGATATAAGATATAAGATATAAGATATAGATATAAGATATAAGATATAAGATATAAGATATAAGATATAAGATATAAGATATAAGATATAAGATATAAGATATAAGATATAAGATATAAGATATAAGATATAAGATATAAGATATAAGATATAAGATATAAGATATAAGATATAAGATATAAGATATAAGATATAAGATATAAGATATAAGATATAAGATATAAGATATAAGATATAAGATATAAGATATAAGATATAAAAATAAGATATAAGATATAAGATATAAGATATAAGATATAAGATATAAAGATATAAGATATAAGATATAAGATATAAGATATAAGATATAAGATATAAGATATAAGATATAAGATATAAGATATAAGATATAAGATATAAGATATAAGATATAAGATATAAGATAATAAGATATAAGATATAAGATATAAGATATAAGATATAAGATATAAGATATAAGATATAAGATATAAGATATAAGATATAAGATATAAAGATATAAGATATAAGATATAAGATATAAATATAAGATATAAGATATAAGATATAAGATATAAAAAAAAAAAAAAGATATAAGATATAAGATATAAGATATAAGATATAAGATATAAGATATAAGATATAAGATATAAGATATAAGATATAAGATATAAGATATAAGATATAAGATATAAGATATAAGAATATAAGATATAAGATATAAGATATAAGATAATAAGATATAAGATATAAGATATAAGATATAAGATATAAGATATAAGATATAAGATATAAGATATAAGATATAAGATATAAGATATAAGATATAAGATATAAGATATAAGATATAAGATATAAAAGATATAAGATATAAGATATAAGATATAAGATATAAGATATAAGATATAAGATATAAGATATAAGATATAAGATATAGATATAAGATATAAGATATAAGATATAAGATATAAGATATAAGATATAAGATATAAAGATATAAGATATAAATATAAGATATAAGATATAAGATATAAGATATAAGATATAAGATATAAGATATAAGAATATAAGATATAAGATATAAGATATAAGATAAAAAAAAAAAAAAAAAAAAAAAAAAAAAAAAAAAAAAAAAAAAAAAAAAAAAAAAAAAAAAAAAAAAAAAAAAAAAAAAAAAAAAAAAAATATAAGATATAAGATATAAGATATAAGATATAAGATATAAGATATAAGATATAAGATATAAGATATAAGATATAAGATATAAGATATAAGATATAAGATATAAGATATAAGATATAAAGATATAAGATATAAGATATAAGATATAAGATATAAGATATAAGATATAAGATATAAGATATATAAGATATAAGATATAAGATATAAGATATAAGATATAAGATATAAGATATAAGATATAAGATAAAAAAAATAAAGATATAAGATATAAGAATAAATATAAGATATAAGATATAAGATATAAGATATAAGATATAAGATATAAGATATAAGATATAAGATATAAGATATAAGATATAAGATATAAGATATAAGATATAAGATATAAGATATAAGATATAAGATATAAGATATAAGATATAAGATATAAGATATAAGATATAAGATATAAGATATAAGATATAAGATATAAGATATAAGATATAAGATATAAGATATAAGATATAAGATCAATTTAACAACCTAAGCGACACATTTGGAATCACAGTGCTTTGCCTCTTCTGCCGCTGTTGCATGCGACGTTGCCGACGTCGCCGTCGTCGCCGTCGTCGCCGTCGTCGTCGTTGTCAGTCGGTCGGTCGGTTTCCCCAAGTCTTCTGTTTGTTTATACTGGGCAGCAACTTTCAGTTGCAGTTGCAATAGGTTCCAGGCAGACGACAATTTTTGCTTGGACAAGTCCCCTAACTGTTTGCACTTTCTATTCCCCTTCCCCTTTTCAGTTGCCAGCTAGTGCATATTGGTATTTGGCAGCAGGTTGTTGCATCCCTCGATCATCATCATCATCATCTTCGGCCTCAGGTAGCAGCTTCAATGCATTGCACTGCTCCACCCATGCTCCAAATGTAAGTAATCAGGCTCAAGCATTGAGAGATGGGCGTAGGCGCCCTTTGATTGCCCGCCCTGTTGCATGGTGGAAAAATGGCGGGAGGAGCGGGGAACGGTGACTTTCATGTGGCGGTTGTATCTTTATTCATGCAGTCGCTGTAATGTTTAATCGCCTGTTCCACTTTTCCATAAAATATTTTTGCCAAGTGCCGCATTTGGCATTAACGACAACAACAATAAGAGCACAGAAGACACGTCGACATCTGCCCCACTACTGCACCACTCTTACACCACTGCACTTGCTCTCATTGCACTACAGGATGAGCCATTGATAACCTGCTACATCTGTGCACAGTGACCCATGACTACAACAAATGAACTTTCATTACTTACTTGCTAATACTTTAGTTACTTAAGAGAAGAGAAGAAGAATTGCTTATACTTAAGTTACCTAAGAGAAGAGAAGAAGAACATAAAGGAAAAGGAAAGGATTTATTAGTTTTTAATCTAGTGTATAGTAAATAATTTCAATAATAGATACTATATACTAACTAATTTCAAGAATAGATCCTATAAACTGAAGCTGAGGCAACAAAAATGAAAATAAAGAATGGAAACAATAACAAAAAATATACTAATTTTAGGATAATCGAATAATTTAAGATTAACTTGATTGTGATTTCAGAAAAACTTTAATAACAATTTCAGTCACTACCAACAGGAAATTAAACAGAAGAATGACTGACATTCAAAAAAGGAAAAAGGATACTGAAATGAGTGTCAACAGGATTTTTCTGAAAGCAAAAAAATGAAAAATGAAAAATGAAATGCTCTCTGGATATCGAGTCATATGCAATTCTCATTTAATTGTTTCATTATTAGACACTTAAGGAAATTGTTGAAATATTTCTTAAACGCCTTTCCATTGTGCGTTCTTTATTGACATTTCATATTGATTCCATTTCGCAGTGGGTTTTGTGTTCAAAACGAATGGGTATGCATCAGAGATTCCTGTTTCCTAAATATGACCAAAAAGACTTGTTTTGAAATTGGAGTAATTTCGTCGCGACTGCAGAAAATAATATATACATACACATATATAAGAAAAAAAAGAAAGAAACAGGCTAAGACCGATAAAGTAGTGGCTGCCTGCCACAGTTGGTTCCGCCTGAAAGTGGACATGGCCATGGCCCCATCGTCATCGTCATCGTCGTCGTCGTCATCGTCATCATCATCATCATCATCGTTGTTTTTGGTGTTGGCGGCGATATTGCCATCGTCTATTCGATGTACATTAAGTAACACACGACTCGCCCGCTTTGTGGATACGTCGTTGTCGCGCCACAAAGTCTGCCACTTGGTCAATTATACGCTAGTTTGCATGATCATTGCTTGTCAGGCACAATGCAATACTAAATTGATTTAAACCAAAGCCAACAAAATTAAGACGCTACAAAAACAACTAGGGGATAGAAGCGTAAAGGAAGGAAGACAAATATACATACATATTTATGTATGTACATATGTATGTGTGGGCAAGGGCTCTTTTTAGTTCCCACCGAAACGCCACACGCATCTTAAGTGCTGCCAACACCAAAAGCAACACTAGCAACAACAACAACAACAACAACAGCCTCGACCACGACGCACTTAACTGAGAGATGTCTTATTAAAAGTATCTTGTTACTTTCACCGAGCGCCAACTTGAATTGCGCTTCAATTTCACACACACACACACACACACACACACTTATACTCACACTCACTCATAAGTAGCAAGATGGAATGGCAAAATGGGAAGTGAGGGAAGAAGCAACGAGGCATCAGCGGCAACGATATCAAATTTGACCAAATTTGGTCTTTGCAAAAAGGAAGATCTTCCGATCCCCATTGCTTATGTAGGTACAACCAAATATGATAAGCTAAATACACATACATATATGTATACATATATACAATTTATGCTACATATGAAATCACAGTCAACAACAACATAAGAGTTTAAAAATTTATTGATAATAATTTACATTAGTAGTGTGATCTCGAGTAAAAAGTGAGAATATAATTTTTATCTACATAATTTATCCAGTTCATTCTACTACAGTTCTAAAGAATTTCGCAGATAGAATAGAACAAAGAATATTGAAACTCGTTCAAATTTAAAAACAAAAACAAAATGAATGAGTATTTAACCATATCTGTATAAATTCTTAAAGGGTAACATCCATCATTTGATATAGTAAAAACAGTGACGGATTAGCCATATAGCAGGTATGGCCTTACGTACTTTCAGATCGCGGTAAAAATATTTTTGATCATTAGGTTTTAACCGATTTTCGAACGTGATATTAATGCTCTATTTTTTGCAAAACAATTAAAGAAACCTTTAAGTTCTCAAAGCTCTAATTTAGTCAATCTGTCGAGTATCTTAAAAATGCATGTCTTTAGTTTCAAGTTAGAAAAATGTTTTTTAATTGAGAACTAAATTATTTTGCCAAAAATCGGATTGAAATCAATTTTTTAACAACTTCTTAGGCTGGAATACCTGTTCTATGTGTTATCTATTAATTAATCACACTTCTTTTTCACATTCCCATACGGTTTATCATTATCAAAAAATTCAAATTCTTTAGCATGATCCACAGGACAATGGATTATAGAACGTATATCAAAAAGAACTATATACAACTATATAGTTTGCGTCGAAATGGAGAGATACAAATTCCAGCCTTGTCTTTTTCCATCTGTTGTTATTCTCATTTGATATCCAAGTTATCTGAGCGATCAATGGACCCCTCATACTTCGATGGGTTTCTATTGCAGTCAAGTGTATTGGCTACGTGATCATTTTGCGACATTTTCAGTTTGCAGCGGGCGCTATACGAATGCCGATGATTTATGTGGTCAAGTTGACGATAGCTTCATTTGCATGTCACACACACACTCACATGTTCCTAGGTAGTTACTAACTTACTTACATATGTATGTATGCTTCCCTAGCTCCCACTCCCATCAGCATGATCGTGATGTTGATCATCAGCAACATCAACATCATCATCATCATCGTGATCGTGATCATCATTGGCCGGGCAAATCCTCTTTACACGTTGCCAGTTTCTAGTCAACTATTTGGGTCGCTCTCACAATTTATTGGTTTAGTTTTCATTGCATTGACACTTCATCATCGAGTGGCTGTCGTTTGTCATCTCTGCCGCATCGTCGAACGTCTTGGTCGTCGTCGTCGTCATCGTTGCTGCTGTCTTTTTTTTGTTTTTTGCCGGGTTGTTGCTAGTGTTTCTGGTGTTGCCGGCGTTGTGTTAGTGTTGTTGCTTACCATAATAACCTTTCGGCTGGCAGGTAAGTTGCATCTTCTTGTCCATCATCAGGCGGGGTTAACGTTAACCGAAGGTGGCAATGCCACCGCCAAAGTGAAAACAGAAAGAAAAATAACAAAACGACAACAAACAGTAGCAATGGCAAGCCATTAAGCTATGAGAAGACACTATTTTTTTTTGTTTTTCATTTTTCTACACTTGGCAAAATGAATTTCCTTGAAAAAAAATTGAGAATGAAAATGCATTAGAAACATATCTTAGGTTTCTCTGAGTTTTTTTTAATGATTTGTGAGGCATATTGAGAACATTAACATACATTAAATAATAGTTAGATTTTTTAATCCTTTAATAAAAATATAATACAAAGCCAATTTCAGGCACATTTATGTGAATTTATATATGTAGCAAGATAATTATGATATTTTGATTCTTGCAATCGGTATATATTTTTATGTATATAAATATGAATAATCAATCACTGCTTAAAAGGTTTGAACTGCTTGATACGTTTAAACTGAAAACCACAATCAATCAATGCTTAAGAGGTTTGAACTGCTTGCAATTTATTTTAGATTCAAAAAACCTATTTAACTTATTCCAGTGATTTTTCGCAGTGTACCCACTGACTTTGTTAATGTTTATACCTGCAATTAAAGAAGAAGAAGCAGTCTAGCAATGCAATCGGAAAAAAGTCAACAAAATAATGTCTAAAATTGGGTTGAGATACCATTGTTATATATAGGGGTCTTCTTAAATTTTTTGTATTCGCCACACAACCCACATCAGTCCCAGCTTAGAAAGTGCAATGTAGAATCCCTTTTTCTGCCTCCAATCAATCCAAAAAAAAAAGTACCTACTTTAAGTACATACATATGTATGTACGTATGTATGTACATAGCACCACTTTGTTAGCCACGACAAATCTCACCTGTTGTTATTTCACGATCAATTTCACTTTCTCACTTAAGAAAGGTAAGAAGATGAAGATGAATGAATGGTAAGAAAAAAAAAAGAAAGAAAGAAAAAACTAAACTAAACATTGAAAGTCAATTAGCCGCTGTCCGTAAAAATTCTCTTCTCAATCTTCTCAATTATTACCATTGTTAAGAGTATCGTTTTTTTTTTTAGGTCTCGCCATTTGGCCCAAGGCCTCTTCTACACATAAGTGCGAAATATCAAGTTGAAATTGAAATCACTCGCATGCCCAACAGCTACTCCCCCGCCAAAACCTTCTACCAACACGATGCCGAGAGTTATGAAAGTTTTATAGGTACTTACAGTCTTTAATGGTTTTCTTCTCTTTCATTTCTGCGAAAAATAAACAAAAGAAACAAAATACTAGATGCCTCCTAATGATGTTAAATGAATAGTCTCCACATCGAATTGTAATTGATGATAATGATGTTTTAAATTCATGACCACAACTAACTACACAATGATTTGTATGTAAATTGTATCATATAATATGTTCAGACTATTTCAATATATTCAAAGTCAATTTTAAGAACATAAATGTAAAATTAATTCCTATCTCATATTAGTGTGCATTGCAATCGTCGATCTACAGTTATACTAAACTTTTACTATCTTAATCATTCGAAGTTTAAACAAACTCTTTATCGACTTGAACTAAATTTCGAAATCGCTTAACTGTTGTCGAAATAATTCATAAAAATATAACAAAACAAATTATAATCGAACCATATCGATTAATATATATATAATGAATGTGGACTTAGTTTTTATACCCTTATTAAAATTGGTCAGATGTTTCTAACGAACAGAAGGAGACGTTTCCGACCCCATGAAGTATATATATTCTTGATCAGCATGATAAGCTGCGTCGATATAGCCATGTCCGTCTGTCTGTCTGTGCAAATCAACTTAACGCCGCCATCTTAAGAGCCATATTAAGAGCTATCGGGATGAAACTTGATATTTGAGCTACTTATGTATAGCCCGATACAGAAAAAGAGTTTGGAACATGTAAAAATATTATGGCCAAGGACTGCAAGGGTATATAAACTTCGGCACAGTCGAAATTAGCTTCTTTGATATTTTATGTTCATGACAAAAACTGTTAATTTATATTTAGTTTCCAATTCCCTTAATTGCCTTAAATATATGTATGTGCTACTTTTAGATAAGTAAAATCCTAATAGTCAGTATTAAATTAGAAACCTCTTTAATAAAAAATTACAATTTTTTAGTGTAATTTATTCCAGGTGTAAGCAAATGTTTTAAAATCTGATGTTCTGAAATCTAGATATCAATCAATTTAAATCCATCAGTTGTTCCTTTCAACAAATATAAGAGAAATCTGCTAAGATTTGATAATCCAATAAATTGGTTACTCATAAAGATTAACAATATAGCGGCTATATTGTATTTATATCCGTTTTCGGATCTTAACATATAAGTATAGCCGGGTGAAATGTTGTGCGTAGACAAACATGTAATTGACAAGATGGCTTAAGTGCTGATGCCACCACAGTTGGCCACGCCCACCATGGCGGTGGCAAATAAGCCAGGCAACAACTGGCCATGTGGCCATGTGGCAGACGGCTCGTGGAGAATGTCAAACGTTTATTTGCTGGTAATTAAATTTAAAAATGATTTAAATTTCACCTGGCAAATATTTCGAATTGGTTTTAACACACTTTTTTGTTTGCCATTTGCCTGGCAGGCTTAAAACCAAAAACAATACAGAAAAAGATTATTTCGGGCTGATTGAAAGATATGTATGTATGTATGTATTCGAAATTTGAATTGTTTTCTATCTAATTGCAATTTGATAGATGCTTGGGTCTGGCGTGCGGCTGGCTGACCAGCAGTTTGGACAACTCTCCTCGGCTGGATGAATATCTCAACAAAATCCATGCCAACCAAAAGCAGGGCCGCACCTCAAGGATGAATAAAAAGAAGTAAAAACTAGGAAAGTGAAATTTATATAAATTATGGTTTGTAAATTCTATCTCTTTCACACTTTTTTTATGTATATTAAAATGAACAAATTACTTGTTAAGTGCACAATTTGGTTTGTACACTTCACTTTTGATCGAGAATACTAATATTTTTATATATTTGAAAAGTTTCAACATTTGTGGTAATTCCAATAATTTAACTAATTTACCTAACACAACAAATATTTAAGTTAAAACAATCACTAATAAATATAAATTCTTTGGAATAAATAAACTGAACGATTTTAGATAAAACTCTTACCATATATATCATTTCAATTGAATCTTCTTTGAAAATTTCTTGCTCTATCTTACTCTAAAAATAATTTCAATTAGTTTTTGCTTTCATATTTTGGAATAAATACATATATATACCTAGTTGTAAATGTAATTTTAATTAGTTTTTATTATATCATATTTTTAAGACAGATGCAAATTACACTTCAATTTGTTTTTTAAGCAAATTAAACTTTAAATAAAGTAAATTAACTTTAGTTTTGACTTCAGATATTACGTCTAATTAACATTTGAATTCTTTAAGCCAGTAAATTTAAGTATTAAACACTCTGATTTAAATTTCTAAGAGAGTCAAGCAACTGAATTTGACTTCCTGAGACAACTATTCAAATCCCCCCCTGCATATTTGCAAACACACCCACTTTTTTACTCTTAGATACCCTATACCAATAAAGACATATTGATTTTGCTTAGAAGGTTAGACAATGGCCTGTATGGATAGGCAATCGGGCTGATCATCAGTGAAATGGCCATGTGTTCTGGATTGTGGCGGGCTTAAACCAAGTTAGTCATTATGTATTTAGTCATATTGAACTCTCTTTACCTATTTCCCAAACAAATCGGGCGCTTACAATTGTTTTGCATAATTTCTATAGAAAACACTGAAGACTAATATTAAATATTTCTCTATTATCGATTTTAAAAGGTTTTTGTTCTTACAAACTCAACAGATTTCTATGAAATCTAGGAAACAATTCTAATCTATATGCCAAAAGAGTATTAAAACTTCGGTGTGGCCAATGTTATGTTCAATCCTCTGCTTTCCTCGAAAAAGAATTTCCACGAGCCACCTCTCTTGTGCGTAAACAAACAAACAAATAATAAAAATATCATAATGAAAAGAAGAAAGAGATTTGCAGACAGAAAGAAACCAACAGAAGAAAAAAAAAACAAACACACACACACACACACCCACTTTCCAAATGAAAACAAAATCGCAGCACGAAGCGAAGCATGCCAAAACTAAAAACCGAAAAAAAAACCTTTATAAAAGAAGGTTTCATTGGGTTTCGGAAACCGCACACAGACCGACAGTCGGATGGACAGACAGGCCTGAAGAGATGATGATGAAAAATCGAAGCTGAAATGCGCTGCGCATGCGCAAACAAACGAAAAGCCATTGATGGATGGATGAATGGATGGATGGATAGATGCTTGGGATGCATGATGGATGAGACGGATGGATGGCTATGGTTTATGTTGGTCAAATGGAAGGGCATGACCATGGCCATAAAGCACATTCTATTCATTTCTATGTATATTTTGTATGTCTGTGTGTATGTGTGCGTGTGTGTGCGTGTGTGTGTGTCGGTGCATAATTTTGGAGCCACAAGCAACTACCCAAGCGAATGAGCACCCAAGTGGAGTCTTTTACATAAAGTGAAACACTTGAAAAAGTGGACACAGAGCGGTCATACCGCATATGAAATTAAAATTCTTGAGGAGAAACATTCCAGTAGGTACATATTAATTTACTTTAGTTGCTCTCAATGTATTTCCTTACAAGATTTTCGGTAAAATAAACAATATATAAAACATAGAATATACATATAACCTCGATATTTGGTCATAAGGACAGATCATTAAAAAAGGTCTTATTGAAGAAAACCAAACCTGCTAATTGGATGAAAAGAAACAACTATTTCTGCCAAAGAAAACATTTATTGACGCAATCAAGAACGAATTGAAGGATACAAAGATAGAATCACTGTTCAAGGAATCGATATATGGTAAAAGTGTCAAAAAGTAAACCATCAAGGAGCCACATCCTTGACACAGGGATCTGGACAAATAACATTCCATTCGAATTTTCACTTTTTCCCTTTTGCCTTTAGATTCAAAGACTCAAATGGGGCTTAAGATCCACCGGGGCAGCCAGCTAACTTTTCGGACTATCCCATTAAAAGACTACAGGACCTTTTGGGTATTCCGTTTACCAGGTATACATTATAAGTATGTATGTATATAGATGTATGTATGTATATATATGTAAACCAAATACCAAAAGGAGGATATTAAAGTTACCAAAACTTTTCTTTTCTTTTGAATACTCACAAAGTATACAAAATGTTGACCAGCATCAACAGTCAAGTCGATTTAGCCATATTCGTCCTTTCGCCTTCGGAATTTCAACAAGAAATGAGTGCCATTTGAACAGAAAATCGTTCTTGGATATCGAAATTTAACCAGTTTCAGAGTGAAAATCTTGGGGGGGGGAGTATGTTTGAGGGGCGAATTTCCCTCAAGTTAATGTTTAGGCTTAAAATACTAATCAATACGTTTAGGTAAGCAGGTGCTGAACTCTTCAGTTCAGTTAAGAAATTGCAGAATTTTTCAAATTATATTGCTGTCAATTTATTATATACATATTTGGATATAGGAATGAATATTGAATCAACTTTTCAGTGATAAATACTATGTTAACAGCCCTTAGCTTTTGCTTATCCTGCTTTATGGCTAATCCGGCACTGACAGCAAGTTAGTAATACTTCTAATCTAGATTACTAGCCTAGAATTGTACTATTGTAGTATTCTATTTGCTCTTTCCTTTAAGCATTGACACTCTGGGTCAGCATGGACTAACGATTGTTCAGTCAGTCAGTCAGTCAGTCCCATCCATTGGGCCTCTTTGGCCGCTGATTTAGGCCCTTTTTGGCGGATGCATCCTCTGTGATTTTCATTCATCTTTATGAGTAGCACAAACATTTCTTTTTTTTCATTTCATTGCATGTTGCTAGTTTTCTCGCCCCTTTTTTTAGCGTTGTTGGTGGGTTTTTGTTGGTATTTTTTTTTTTTTTTGTTTCTCTCTATTTGGTGGCACCTACATATAAAACAGCTTTTCGTTTTAATGCGTCGCGTCGCAGAAGCCGGAACTGGTCATGAGCAAAGAGATGGCGGCCATGGTCATGGCAATGAATCGCAACGAAAGTTGCGCCGTTTTTTGGCCTGGTCAGCTCAAAACCAGACAGCCAACCAGACACGATGCAAACGCAGGCGGAAGAAGAAAAACCAAAGCCAACGTCTACGTCTAAGTTTGCGTCTGCGCTCGCGTCTAGGTCTACGTTTGCGTCTGCGTCTGCGTCCACTGAGGATGTCCATCTCCAATACCAACTTGAGCAGCTCCATTGCCATCCATGTCCACTGGCCGTTGCCGATGCCGATGTCGTTGCCGATGCTGCGTGAAAATGCCGCCCAACAAGTTTCGCAATAAAGAGAAAGTGTCCCAGGCCTTGGTTAGCCGCTTGGATGGGATGGGATTTTATTTTATTTATTTTTATTTTATTTTTTTTTTTTTGTTTTTTGGATGGGATGGGACTGACTGACTGACTGACTGACTGCCTGGCTGTTGGTGTTCTGGCGATCGTAAAGAATAAATTTGCAGGCTATTAAAAATGTTTCCTGTTTTCTTCATCAAAGCCATCTCATCTCTGTCGGCCTCTCTGTTTCTGCTTGAAAATGTGTGTGTGTGTGTGAGTGTGGTTGTTGTCTTTTTATTTTTCTTTGCGAGAAAGTTGAGCTGGAACTGGGAACATTTTGGGAGACGACGACAAGTGAAACCAACAACATCAGGCAAGATGCCAAACTCAAGTGCACAATCCAAAAATACTTGCTGCTCCTCCACAGATACTCCTCCTGCTGCTCCTCCTTCCTGCCTCTTCCTGCACGGTGGCAGGAGAACAATTGAAATTGCAATTGAAATAAAGTAAATAAAATAATAAGTAATAAAGCTGTGACGGGCCGCAATTGATAAGAACAGGAATGATTTCCATTCCGAGTATTTCCATTGCCACTGTGGTCTGTGGTACTTCACACTGTTATACCCTGCCCTCCCGCCACCGCCCCCCTATCCCTGATCCCAGCCTCCCCAAACCATGATGATGATTAAATCCCCAACATGATGACAGATGGCAATGAAACGAAAAGAAGTGAAAAAAAGCTAAACTTAGAGACTTTTTCAAAAGTTCTCAAATAAATCTCAAATTTTTTGAGTCAAATCGAACTTTTTGTTAGTTACAGTTTATTGAAACTGCTTGTGAGCAATTAAAGGGTTAAGTTTACTTTCAGAAGCTTTATTTATAATGCATTTAACAACTCAAAGTTAATAAAAATCAATTGAATTTGACAAATTATTAAAGATTGAAGAACAATTTAAAATTATTGTTAATTTATTTGAGAGTTTTAAGCTTCTTAGAATAATTTTCTACATTATATTGAAGCCCTTTCAAATTTCATTTCATTTTAGGTTTTTCAGGCTTTTGTTTATATATTTTGTTTTTAAATTATAACATGTTAAAAGTGCTATAAAATAATGCAAAATTCTAGGTTTATTTTTTTCAAATTTAATATACAAATTGGAATCATTAAAAAATGAGTAATTAGACGCGAATGCTTATTTTGCACCTGTTGCACTATAAACTAGCTTAAAAATAGCTAAATGCGCAACACAGTGGGACTCAGGGCATGAGTCTGTATCCATGTGTGTGTGTGTGTGTATGAGTGTGCATTTATTTCCAGCACGATAATGAAACAACAAGAGCAAAAACAAACGCATGGCATTTTAATAAAATATCTATAGATTCTAGACTGAAGTTGGCATACATGTACACGCATACACACACACGCACACACATGCACACACTAACACATATTTAGTAATGTAATTGTACAGAGTCTTATCCGCAAAATGCCACAAGCATCCGTTTTGAGGCAATGGGATGAATGGCGCAGTGACATTTTCCAGCGCCACCAGCAACAACAGCCATAAACAACGCTCGCCCTCATAAATCCATCACCCACGTATTGTTTTTTTTTTTTTCAAACGGGACAAAGAGAGTGGGAGAGAGAGAGAGAGAGTTTTCACCTGATTGATAGTATTTGAAATATGGCACGTGTCGCCTTTTTACTATTAACTCTACTCATCGAAGTATTTGACTGGTCCCATGGGGTTCCTTGGAGAACTTTCAATAGTTACACGGCAATGATGAAAAAAAGTTCGGAAATGGATCGACTCTGTCCAAAGGTAAGTCCGCATTGAACCAGAAAAAGGATAAACCTTCAATTAAATGGATTACATAGAGAACACTACGAAAGATCTATAAATTGAGATTTCTCCATCAGAACTCAGATGAATCTATTATCCAGGTTAAATGACTCATCTATGTCATATGTATATAAACATTAGCCTAAAGAAATAATCAACATAGATAATTGTTACATTTGAAAATGTTTTTAATTCTTAAATAGTGTTTCTTTTATAGAATTCGATTTCCAACTGATCAGAATTAGATTTGGGGGGATCGCTTAGGAATGAGTAAACGCGTCACAATATTTTTTGATTCTTCCAAAGTAAAAACTAATTAAAAGGTTTAAGGGAAAAGTAAACTTATTCAGCATTTATTTTCCACATAAATAAGTACATATATGTAGATCGGTATAATTTGGCCGTGTAGAAGTTTATACAGCATTAAAAGGTTTTGTATTACTGCAAAGCTTTTTGTCTAAAAACTTCCAATAGAATGACCTTAAGCCGACCTTAAGGCAGCCCAATAGAATGCAATTTTCTTGGAAATTCGTTTGAGAGGAATATAATAACTATAGGTATTCGATTTTGATCTAACTAACTGTCCAATTTGGTTAAAATTATATAGGAAACCATGAACATATTCCAGATTTATATAATACATATATACTAATATATTTCTAGACTATGAGTTTTCTAAGTGGCCTAGTCAATTGACGAATTGGACAACTTAACAACGACATCCGAGGGATGTGTTTTCCGTCTAAGCCAAAGTCCATAGTTGCTAGTGCTTGTAAAATTTAGTTAGGTTGATAGTTTAAAACTATATCCTACTTTGATAATAATAATATTTCTAGAATAATTATTTTCCTCGATAAATTTCGATGAAATTTGAGACTAACTAATTGAAGACTGTCTCTGTCGAATAAAATTTATAGCTTGAAAATTTGCAAAGTTTTGGATCTAAAACCACATTTTTGAAATTATGTAATATAGTTTCCCGATCTTGATCAAAAAAGTTAATGGGTTTTAGAATAACTAGTTTTAGGATCATACTAAGTCATATAATGTCAAAGATGATCTCGATCTAAATGATTAAAAGTTCCATTTCCATAATAGCAAAATTATATAGTCAACTGTTCCCGACAAGAAAAACTGAAGTAATACATGTTAAGTTTCGATACTATTTGGAAAATCTAGAAAGAGTTTGCGTTGACAGACAAAACAGAGTCACCTCTTTACGACCTCCATAGACGAGTTTCGAAACATATCGTATTTTAGAAAACCGAAAAAACCTTTGCAATCCTTCTAGGAAACAAAAGGTTCGATCTCTTTTCGTTCTCCTGAACAGGAATACATACGTCCTACTTTTTATGGCTCGAGAGGCTTTCTTGTATGTGTTGAATACTTTGGAGTAATATTAATAAGTATTCAAGTATATAAGTAACACAGGGTATAAATGAAATCAAGTGGCTATATAATCACATATGTATATAATGAAACTTTAGTATTCCAGATAAACCTGGGGCATCATCTTACATTCCTCACCATAAATGTTAATGGTAAAAATTGCAATAAAAAGATTCGAAAATAAATTGAAAATTTTCCAAATTCATAATGGTAAAGATATAGTTTTTTGGACAACTTTTAAAGTTAGTGGAACACTTCAAAATGTATCGAATTTTTCAGAAGTTAAACCAAAAATAAATATAATTTGTGCACGTTTTTGTGGATATAAAAAATAAAAAGAGAGAAACAGTAGAGATCAAATTGGATCACTTTCTTTGGCAAGAGATGAAATAGAAACGAAATAAAGCAAAAATTCTAAGCACAAAGAAAGAGGCAAACAAACAGGTACCCGAAGGTATTTCAAGAAGGTCGAGATGGGGGTAAGTGGGGTATAGTTGGGGGGAGTGACGGGGGTTAGACTCATCAATATGCCAGACATAGACCACTTGTCCAGACCGAGACGCAGACTAGAGATGGGCCAATGTCTATATGGAGTTGCAGCATTTCTTGACAGAAATCATGAAGCGGTTAACCATCTCTAGGCTAGCCAAAAAATCAATCACACTTTCGAATTGCAGTTTTGTGCATAGAATAAACAGACTCAGGCACGCACACACGCAGGTGAAAATGGGTTGTGAAGGGGAGGGAGGGTATACGAGGTCGAGGCCAAACGCCTTTGAGGTGCATCAATCAGACCTCTCAATGGGGAGAGCTGTCACTCAAATTCAAATTCCCCTCCTTTGTTTAGCCCCCGTCTACTGCTGTTGTTGTTGTTGTCAACTTTCTAAGCTAGCAGATGCATTCTCTATATATATATCTTTCTCTCTCTCTCTTTTTCTTTTCTCTTTGTGTCTCTTTCTTACAGGTGACAGCCATGCGAAATTTCAACTTGGAAGCCATGATGGGCTGCTGGCATGTCGTCCAATATTATGCTTCCACCGAGGAATTACCTGAATACGCCTGCATGAAGAGTCACTTTGGATTCTCTACAGCGGATAAGCATGTGAGTAGGCGCATACGAAACTGATTAGGAGAACTAATTCATGTTATTCTCCTTTAGATAACCATGAATTTTAGCTTCATCTTTGCTGAAGATCCGTTGCGCGAAAAGCTTCAGGGTAATATCACTTGGATGATACCCAGTTTCGAGAATCCCGATCCCATGGCACCGAGCATCGAGACGCCGGCTCATTGGATTCATACGGAGCATATATATAAAGGCATCTACAATACATATGTCATCGATACGGATTACACATCATGGGCTCTGATAATGCATTGTGCCGAAAAGGAGAAACATCCAAGATATCTATCCGCCTTGCTATTGTCACGTCAGCCCACTTTGGGCGAGAATTATATAACGTATTTGCGAGAGAAGCTAATACCCTATCATATTGATTTGTCCTTCATGTTTCCCATTAATCAGAGCTCATGTGATCATTTGATGGAATCTAGCAATGATGATCCATTGGCTTATATAGTGAATGGTCGTAAAACGGAGAAAGAAATGTTCAAGGTTATAAATCAAGCTTAATCCTTAAACATAAATAGAAATTGTTATTTTTAATTACAATAAATCCGTTAATAAAACCATTACGCATTGAATTAGTGCCAATTGGTTTAAAAGTATAAATATATACATATATATATATATATATATATATATATATATTTATATATATATATGTATGTATGTTTTTATGTGTGTATAAAAAGTGTGGAAGCAAACGAGAGTAATATTTTTAAATAATTTTTATTAATTTTGTTCTTTTTTTTAGAAAAATAAAAAATAGTAAATAAACGCAATGGCAACAAAAACTATATTTTATTTTTTTAAATGTGCCCGCCCAGTCAGGTTTGCTCCGTTAATGTCGATTAACCGATAGGCTTGCTCCGATAATGACGACTAACCGATAGGTTTTGCTCCGATAACGTCAATTGCGATACGTTTGCTCCGATAATATTGATAACCTTGCTCCGATAACGGCGACATATTTATCGCATATCGCTTATTGTTAGAAACGCAAAAAAATAAGGAAATACAACAAAGAAAGCATGAGCAGCCAGGGGCATCACAAAATGCATGGATGCGGTGGCATGTCCATATCCTCATCCACAGCATCTGGCTCCAGCAAAGGCAACAACAATACCACCAATTCGGAACCGGAATTCACGGACGAAATCGATCTGGCGGAGCGCTTCTCGTCGGACATGGCCCGCCTATGTATGAATGATAGATACGCCGATGTGGAATTTGTCGTCGAGGAGCAACGATTGCCGGCACATCGTGTTATACTTGCAGCGCGTAGCGAATATTTTCGTGCTCTCCTCTATGGTGGTATGTCGGAGACTACTCAACGACAGATACCGCTGGATGTGCCGTTAGATCCATTCAAGGTGCTGCTACGTTATATATATTCGGGAACCCTGTCGCTGGCCACATTGGATGAGGATGCCGTTATCGATGTCCTGGGCATGGCCAATCAATATGGTTTCCAGGATCTTGAATTGTCCATATCCAATTATTTGCGGCAGTATCTGGCATTGAACAATGTATGCATGATCCTAGATGCGGCACGCCTGTACAATCTGGAGGAGCTGACCCAAGTGTGTCTAATGTTTATGGATCGCAATGCCGCCGATCTACTGCACCATGATTCATTCAAAATGCTCTCGAAGGTTTGTGGGACAATTAAATTGTGCTATCAATTATAACACTTTGTTTATATTCCATATTTCATAGGAATCTTTGGAGGAGGTACTGCGTCGAGATTGTTTCTTTGCCCCCGAAGTGGAAATATTTCTAGCCGTGTGGAAATGGAGCCGATACAATCCTAGTGTAGATATCAAATCGGTAGTGGACTTTGTACGATTGCCACTCATGAATCTCGAAGATTTGTTGCAAAAGGTACGACCCTCGGGCATACTGGAACCGGATAAGATACTCGATGCCATCGATGAGCAAAGCACATCAAAGACATTACCATATCGAGCGGCCCTTTGGCCGGAAGAGAATGTCGCCACGGCTAAGTATTTATCACGTTGCATTCAGGGGGAGTGCCGTTCATCATTGCTAAATGGTGATGTAATCACCTATGATATGGAGCACGGCTATACCCGTCATTGCATCTCGGATAACAATGATGCCGGCATTGTGGTCGAATTGGGCACCATGAGTATGATCAATCATATTCGCATGTTACTCTGGGATCGGGATAGTCGAGCTTATTCATATTTCGTCGAAGTTTCGGGCGATCAACAGAATTGGGAGCGTGTAGTCGATTATAGCGACTATCATTGCAGATCATGGCAGTATTTATATTTCGAAGCTCGTCCCGTTCGCTATATACGACTCGTGGGCACCCAGAATACCGTAAATCGGGTAAGCTTTGACCAAACAAATAATGTGCTATGTTCTCATTAACGAAATTTCAAACCTTTATACCAGGTATTCCATGTGGTCGGTCTGGAGGCCATGCATACAGCGAATGTACCGAAGTTAATTGATCATTTTGTGGCACCCAAGGCCAATGTGGCCACCATTGAGATGAGTGCCATTGTCACAGATGGCGTCAGTCGCTCTCGCAATGCTCTGATCAATGGTGACTATGTACGCTACGATTGGGATTCGGGTTACACTTGCCATCAATTGGGCAGTGGTGAGATTGTCGTACGTCTTGGCCAGCCTTATCATGTGGGATCGATGCGTTTGCTTTTGTGGGATTGCGATGATCGGCATTATAGCTTCTATATCGAGACGTCAACAAATCGACGCGACTGGCAAATGGTAGTGGATAGACGAAATGACAAAGCGCGTTCATGGCAGAATTTCCATTTTGCCCCACGTCCTGTGGTCTTTATACGTATTGTGGGTACACGGAATACGGCCAATGAGGTAAACTGCTTTCTGTAAAACCCTAAAAGACAGGAACTAATCGACTCTTCATTTATTTAGATCTTTCACTGCGTGCATTTGGAGTGTCCCAGTCAAGATAAGAGTTATTTGAAAAAAGTTGCCGATCTGGAAAAGGAAAAGGAAAAGAAACTAGAGCTTAAGCATAGAGCAACGGATGACAATATGGCATCCACATCGGCCGCAGCAGCCGCAGCATCGTCATCATCATCATCAACAGCAGCAGCAGCAGCAGTCGTTCCGTTAGCAACCTCAGTGGCGTCTACTTCAAATGCAGACTCCTCCACGTCGCCTTTTTCTGGCATTGGGCGATGGCCCTTAAGTATTCCCAGTAGCCCAGCAGCCGATACAAGTCGGGCAAAAGAAAATGAAAGTAGATCTGTCGGCGATCAAGCTAGTACCAGCAGCAGCAGCACCACCACCAAATCCTCATCTTCATCCTCCACCCCCGCTAAAGGAAAACCAACGGCCCAGCCAAATGCATCTCCGACTGTTCCAAAGGATATCGAACAACCATTGGTTGAATTGGCTACCGATGACAACACAAATGATGAGAATTAATCAATTTGTACTTTGTGGCAACATGAAATACTCTAATAATTGCCCCACCCTTGCCTCAGCCGCCCCTGCCCTTTGACCCCTAAACATATTGTTATGTCTTTAGTTTAATCGTATTTGTTATCTAGTCCTTTCCATGCAATTAGTGAAACAAAAAAAAAACAAATTACATTCTCCAAACGAAAAACGAAATAAAGTGAAAAATAAATATTCCTTTTGTTTGCTAAGCAGCATATCTATAATGTAAGCAATATGATAAACTAAATTATATTCGGATAAATTATATACATACATAAAAAAAACATATACATACATAATTTGAATATTGAGATTATGCGAAATACATATATACGAACTACTTAAAATTAGATAATCAGCCGAACCAAAATTTGTATACGTCTACGTGAATGAAGCGAGAAATGTTATATAGAATTTCTAATTTGTATACCACTTATTCGCTATATACTTATATACCTAAATATATGATATTTGTATAACCTAAAACCTAAATGTTGATTGCAAATTGTACAACATACATACATTTGTCATACCTTTTAGTGCACCTTTTTAATAATAAATGGAAAACCATTACGCAAATGAACATTTTTCTAAGTCAATCACAATTGGCATCAGATATATCATGAAAATGAGAGAGATAGAGGAGTGTGAAAATCAAACGAAATGTGGAAAAAGAGCAGGAAAGAAATAATTTCAAATCTGAGAGCGTTTAGACATTTTATAAGGGATTAAACAACTTAAACTTACAGACTATTTCACAAATCAACGACTTTATTATTTTTGGAAAATCGGATCTTTCATTTTCTTTAACCCAATTGATGGATAGAATTAATGCAAAATTTAAATTAGATGGAAATTAATAACAATATTACAAACTTAAGATAAAGTCTTTTATAAATATTAAAAATTCATAATTATTAATTTAGAAGAGTATCTCGTGGTTATCTATATACGACCCAAATACAATTCGTTATTGTATTTCAGTATTTGAACAGCTTTTCCTGTAAAACCATTAATTAGATTTAAATTGTGCAAAGGTAGAAATAGTTTATTTGATAAATATTGTAAATGAATTTACATAAATACTATATTTCTTTATGAAATCGAGGACATACAGCTTAACATTCTCTCAGAGAGATAAGTAAATAAAGTTAGTCCTCTTGTTACTTGTTAAATCAGGGCCAGACCCAGGATGGTCCAGGTATCAGGTATCAATTATAGATATTAGATCCATTCCTGTGTTAAATGAATTTTCTTCAAAAATAATTTATTTAAAGTATATTTGAACACTTTTTAGAATTTTTCTTTGTGCAAGTGCAGTCATTTTGATATAGTGAATTCGATAAGTTGTAAAAAGAAAATTTGTAATTTGCAAATTGACAAATCACAGAATATATGTATGTTTGTATATAGTTTAACATTTATACTTCCACAGTTATGTCGTAGCGTGGCTCATAACTTGCCGCCTCGTTTGACGTCATAAAAATAATAATACGTATACGCCCATTGCACATTTTCACCACACATGCATACTTTAAGAGTGGGCCAAAGACATACTTTTTAAAGAAAAAGATTTTAAAATTCGAAATTAGTAAAATCTAAATTTTAGACATTTTTAGCTCAAATTAACAGCCGTATTTTTTTCATGATTATATAAATTAACAAACTTTACATCTTACCTATAATGAAGAATTAAGTATAAAATTCATTATTTTCAACATTAATTTTCTATTATTTTTAACGATTAAAACTTTGATTTGTTTTCGTTCATCCAATGTCATCATGAAGTTTGTCATCAAATTAATATCATCCAGTCAAGCCGTCACACCGTGCGTATACGTTATTTTTGGCTGATAAGGTGATACATCAAACTTTCACAGGTACAAAGAACTTTATATCTCTAATTCTCAACAGATAAGTATTGGTTTTTGAGTTATATTCGAATCGAATTCACATTTGTATATACATATGAATGGAGTACTCACTCAATTGCAGTGCTTTTCTCTAGTCATCCTACTGGGTAGGGTAGTGTAGGGGGATATTGGGTCCACCCTAATAATGACCTAATGTATGTATGTATGTATATTTGTATTTTAATATAAATTTCAACCCACAAGCCATTGCAGCAGCAGCATCAAAGGCAGCCATAAAAGTCAAAACAAAAACAAAAACCAGTTAATATGATCAGATTTAAATGAAGAGAGTAAGGGAGATCTCTCTCTCTCTCTGTTTCTATACTCTCAAATTGCATTGAGAGAGGCTTATGATACCTAAGCCGGGAGAGCGCCGGCGCAACAAACTGAGCTCCATTTTCTGTAAAGGTCTTATGACCACACAGGTGTTTACTGTGGGTGAGAGTAAAAGTGTGAGAGCGCGAGCGATGAGAGCGCGCTGAGCGCTCAACACGTTGACCGTTATGCTTACTGCAAGCACTGACTGCTAGACGGCAATGGCGCTATTGCGGTCGCAGTCAGTCGTTAGACGCGCCTCATTCGCCGTGGACACACACACTCCGAGAATTAGCAACATACACAAAAAAGAAAAATAACGGAAAAACTGAGGCTTTTAGACCACATTTTATATATATGTATATTAGTATTTTTATCTTCTTCTTCTCTGCTCGCATTTATTTCGTTCATTCATATCTAATGTGTTAACTAGCCAGATATACATACATATATACACCAACACAACGACACTTGAATGCTTTATATACATATAACGGAAAATACTAAATTAAATCAAATATCGCGGGTGTCATATATAGACCAATACGAATTTATATACAAGTATATTATTTTTTGTTTGTGAATAAATACAAAAAAAAAGTAAAGAAAAAACCTACAGAGAACGCGACAAGTGTTTAAAAATAGTTTCCAAGTTAGACGCCCGCCACACAAATCTTTTTTTTTTTTTGGCTTTTTGAATCCCCAGTCCTAGTCTAGAAAATAACTGCAACAAAATGGTCGAGACCGTGGTCACCGTTGAGCGAACAACAACAACAACAACTGGCCCACCTGGCGGCACCGGCAATCCAAATGACGGTGGCTTCTGGAGTGCCATACGCATCAATATGGATTATTTTAAAACATTGCCAGGAATAACAAAGATTGTGGAATTTGTAAGTAGACCCATGCGTTCTGTCTATTTGTCTGTCTGTCTGTTTGCATATCGAACTGTTATCGTGTTGCTGTAAATTGAGGCTTTTATCTATAGATTTCTTAACGCAACTTTTATGAGCTATCTCCGCCATAGCTTCAACTGGCCGGCATATACATACATACATTCATACACTTACGCAAGCACACACACACACACAACATGGGCGTAGGAAGGGTCTTGAAATGGCTCTAACCCTTCTAACCTACTTCCAGCTAGTCGAGGCGAAGGGGGCAAGGTTACACCCATGCAGACATTAGAGTATCCCGGATAAGATATGAGGCAAAGAATTGGAAATTGAAATTGAAATTAACCAACAACCATGTGAATGGGATTCAGTTTTTGGTTTCTCGACATGGACATGTGGTCAAAAGAATGCGGTTAAAGAATTATGCAATGAGATATTCCCCCTCTCTCTTTTTCCCACCTGCTGTTTTGATCAGAGAGCGCTCTTTAGAGCGTGTGGGATGTACATAGCTCTAAGCGCCAATGTCGTCGCCGTCGCCGTCGCCGTCGTCGTTGCTTGTTTTGAGCCACCCACCCACTTCTTGTTGCAAGTCTTCGCCCACAGTGGCAGTTGACTAGCTGTTGACGCCTAAACATATAGCATAATACCCTATTTATGTATGTATATAGATATCTGTACATATATAGACAGACAAACGACACAAATCCACAAACACTTAAAATTTTTTATGGATATTTATACAAGCGAAAATTATATAAGTACCTACTCATCAGTTTCTGTTACTATATAGAATCAAGGATCATTAAATGATTCTTATATTGTGTTCATTTGAATTTCTGTTAATTTTTACAAATGGCATAAAAACCTCTAGAAATTTATTCATTCTTAAATTGGCCGATCTATATAGAATTCTATGTGCTCTAAATAGATTGTGTTTAGAAATAAATACTTAAAATTGTTAGCCCTCTAAAGACCATATTTCTACCTTAACACTAGAACAAGTTGGGAATCACAACTAGATGAAGCGAAAAATGGGATATCATAGCTTAGAACTTTAAAGTTTCCTTTTTTCATTAACGATTTTTTAAACTTTCAATAATTATTTATCATAAGATATTACAAATTTTATACAAACTTTTGTTTTATTGTTGAGGATCGTGTAAAAAAGGATCCATCACCTCAAATCACACATTAAACTCATTTATACAAAGATACATAGTTAGGTATTTTGAAATTTTTAAGTTCTTCCCTTAAATATTTTGTAGAATTTTTTTGAAATGGTTGCTAGGCCAAAAGTTTCAGGACAACATAAATGCAAAATTGTTTCGTCTATTGCAAAGAAGTCACGGGATCTTATCACAATCATTATTATTATTATTTCTTTTTTTTCAATGTCTTATCATATACATTTATATATTTTCAATTTTGCTTTGAAAACATTTGTATAGGTTAAGTGGTAGAAAGGTTAAAAAGTAAAAAAAAAATATATGTATATGTATGTATGTATATATACACACAATTTGGAGGACAATTGACAACTGGCTTAAAGTACACATTAAAAATGCATTATTAACTTTTCGCGGCCCAGGTTCCGAACCGTGTTCAGCTGTTATTATTATTTTGCAAGAAAATCAATAATAATTGTATGCCCAATTGATTGGTGGGATGAGAACGGGGTTTGGCTATAATGATTACCATCGCAATTAACTGTTTGGCTCCATTAAGTGGTATTAGATGTACATATACACACGCATACATATAGAGGAATATATGTATTTATATATATTGATTTTCTGCACGGCAGTCATGACCAAAACCAAGTACAGTTGGCCATATTGGTATGTTCCAACCAGAGATAGACCCATATAGATAAAACGCTTCCGACGTGCCGTGATGCCTGTCCGGCAGACTTTCGATCAGTTGAAAGATTTCAAGGGTCGCTTCCTGCCCTGAAATAAAATCATTTTTAATGCTTTAGGTAAATCGCTTAATATTATAAAATGTGCCATGAACATTTCTTTTATATATATATATGTATATACTTTATAGACGAAATAATCTTATCGAATAGTAAAGTAACTCTCCTGATAGACTCGTTTTCCCTCTCTCTCTCTATCTCTCTCTCGTTCACCCTCTTCATAGAACACAAATGGGTTAACAAAGGAATTTAGCTCTAATATAAATACGTTCATATGTATATTTTGCTCTTTGAGAGGCACTTTTAAAAATTTTGATTAGAGGTTTTTTTTTTAATTTTTTTTTGTTATACATAATTACAGTGACGGACTAAGAACCACTGTGAGGGGTTGAAATCAATTCCAATCACCTATTTTAACTATTTGCATCGCTAGTTTAATAGCAATATCATCATTAGCTCCTAGTTTAGAAGTCAAAATACGTTGCTTGTGGGGCAAAATTAAAGAAATTTTTTCAAATCCGCCACTGGTTGCAGTTCTAATTGTTTTTCTTCTTTTTTTTGTTGTGTCCCCTTCTTTTATGATTTCTTCAATTATAAATCATTCACAAGGGAATCTACAAATTGCTTATGTACATTCATTTATATACATTTATGCACCATATATATAAAAATAAAAGATGTATAGAATTGTAAGGAGTTAAAATAGGATGGCATTCATTTAAGTACAATAGGAAAGACGTTACATTACATTAGACTCTGTGATTTTTAGACTAATTGGAATGGTTTTAGTGAAGTTTTATGGTCTTTATTTTTTCGTCCTTAAATTTGATAAGCATAAACTTGGTAAATCTTAAATAATACTAGAAAAAAATATATACACACATATATCACCTTCTTAACACTGGCGTTTAAGCCAACTCAAGATCAATTCTATAAAACGACCAACTCAAGAACCAAGTTCCATTTCTATCATCAACAAACTCCAAAATTGTAATTGACATACCTTATATTCAATGTTTAAACTAATTGAGATTTACAATTAATTTCGGCGAAAAAAGTTTGTCGGAGCTGAGAATATTAGACTTCAAACCTTAAACTTAAGGTTTTATACTTATTTCATATCGATTTTGTAATATTTAATGAGTTCATATTAAAATTAATGGAATAGAATGGAATCTAAAAGTATTTGTTTATTAACATTTTAGATATAATGTTTGTTTTTCATAATTTGTGAAATTCTGTCACACTTCAAGTAGTAAATAATAGTAAATTTTGTTTTTGCTGTTCAATTGAATACTACTTGAATATTAAAATTTAGATTTTATTGCATTAAGATCTATCTACACATCTACACGTCTTTTTAATAACAAAGAGTTTCTTTTTTGTTTATGTGTTGTAGTTTAGACCTTTCTTTTATTTCATTTTGGAATATGAATCATTGCAAAATGGCAAAATTGAATCCCCCTTAAGACATTTGAATTTAAGGACTTGGAATTGAGTGAGTCATTAACAACAAAATGGCTAATCGCATTATGACTCATGATGGTTAGAATTTTTGATAATGAGCCATGTTAATATTGCGTCCAAATAATAACAAAAAAGAGAGGTCCAGATAAGGCCAGAAACACCTAATGAAATGGCTGGAGCAACTCAATCAGAGTTTCAACGATTAATCGATCGATCGAACGAGTAATGATATATCGGCCAAAATTGATATTACTGGTTCTTGTACTGTCTAGTCCTATTCCTCCCACCAACCCCTTACCACTTCACCTGATTCATTTAGTTTTCTTAAAATTTTTGTTGTTTGTTTGTGGTGTTTTTTTAGAAGTTTGATTAGCGATAAGATTGTTAACAAAAAATTATGTGCAAACATTATTAACTTTTGTCTGAACATATTGTATGTATGTTCAAAGAAAACATTACGTAAGATGATTTTAACCCTCTCATCGCACTTCTTGACCCACTTCACCCACCATAAAACGCAATTTGGTTAAATTCTTGTCAAAAAACAAAAAAAAAAAACGGAAATAATGACACACAATTTCAGAGGAGAATATCTTGGTTATGAGTGGGTTGAGGTTCTGGTTGAGATTTACAATCGCATTTAGATTTTTGTATGTGGTTAAGTACCCCCCTCCACTTATCCCTTACCCCTTTTCCGACGTAGTCATTGCCATTGACAAAGTGTGAGCTCATCTGTGAGTTGTCAGTCAGTCGGCACTTTAGCTTAAAAGAGCCCGGCTAAAATGAATGCACACAGAGATAGACAGAGAAAGAGAGTGAGAGAGAGAGAGAGAGAGAGAGAGAGAGAGAGAGAGAGAGAGAGAGAGAGAGCGACAGAGATAAAAATTGTAATGATTGCTTACAATTTTCATACTATTTGCATGTTTTAGACAAAATGAGTCAACTAAATAGTTAAGCTAATGAGCTTAACTTAAAAGTGGGAGTAATTTTGGCAGTACAGTAAAACCCTGTTCTACACTTCGTTAACTTTATTTGCTCTTCTTCTAAACATTATGAAGGGAGAATTGGAGATTCCCTGAACCAATGAATATGATTATTTCACTAAATATGATCGACCAATCTCCGCACAGATCTCTTTCGGTGGTAGTTTTTAAAGTATTTCCAGTGATGTCCCTATTAAAGAGGTTCCAATTATACAAGTGCAAAAAATTCTCAAAAAGAAGGTAATAAAAGTATCTAAACAGCTGACCTAACATAGATTGAACAAATTCACCATGGCGTATCCAATATAGCGATTTATAACTAAACATGGTAAAATCGAATTTTTTAGAACTCGTTTAGAACTCTGTTTTATACAGAGATCTTCATAAAGTTTCAGATTCAGGGATCCAGCGACCAATTCTCTATTTTAGAGCATAGTCAATATTTAGACGACATTTTAGCCATTATCATGCTTTTGATTGAGAGATTTTTTTAAAATTATCCTAAAACAGAATGGACCTGAAAGGCAATTTAGCACTGTGAACTGAATTATGTATCTCACATAAAATCGTCTTATATATTTTCCAAAAACAGACGGCGAATATTGACAATAGGATATACAAATCCAAGGATTTTTAAACTCTTAAGCACAAATTGAATTTGCAATCAATAGAATTTTTTAGAATTTTCACTTTCTAATAGTGGATTTCTACATTCAATTCATTCAATTTTATACAGTCAAATTTCATTTTATAGATTAATTTCTTGAATGTGATTAGATTAAAGTTAATTTACAGGTGTGCCCTTAGATTATAATTTCATATTGATACCTCCTGACTTTCGATGTGTCACATATGTCTTTTCTTTTATTATTTTATTTGTTGTCCTAAACTAGCTGAACTAGGTATGGAATGCTCTAGGTCAAAAACCAAGCATATACAGTTTCAGGTTCTATTTTTATATAGGTATATGATGTACCTTATATACTATATATATACTATTATATACATATGTAGGTACAGTTAAATATATGTAGATTTTTGGTTTCACATCATTGACCAAGGCAATAATTAGCATTACCAGGCCAGTTGGTGCCACATTGTTGCATCCACGCATTGTTTTTCATGCTTCAGAAACCAAAAAATTGTTTCAGAATTCATGGTACACACACACACACGCAGACTAAATGGTGTACATATAGGCACATAAAAATATATTTTCCATAGCGTTGATGGTCGTGGCCCCCTTTGCCTATTGAAGCATTAAAAAGTTCTACTCTCTGACATAAAGATCGTGTATATTATTGTATATTAGCCAATTTACATATAGAAAATGTATATATACATATATATACTGTGTATATAGACATATATGCAAATCTATCTAAAAATATATAATTTGATGAGGTGACGCAAATTCTAAAAGTAAAAGAAAAACGGAAAAGCGACCCAAAACAAAAAAGGCCAACTAAAAACTAACTAAAAACCAATATCAACGACAACAAGATACCCTTTTGGAATACGATTAAGCACTAGCACTATCTAGTTGTTGTTTTTCTGGATAAGAAAATTGCCCCTGTCATAGGTTGCGCCACTGATCTCTTCTGGCCATATCTTATCGGATCTTGACCTAATTATGACAATTGTAAATATCAGCAGAAGATTTTTCAAAAGGCATTGACTTCATTTTGCATCTTAAGCAAATCCAGACACATGCTTCTTATATGCATATATACCCATCCATTAAAGGGTATAAAAGACTATGCCATTTTCTTGCAGGGAATTGCAATCGATGATGATGATGATGCTGATCAGAAATATATATGTACATGTGTATGCGTTTGGCATAGAGTTCAATCAACTTGATGCCGTTTTGGCGTTGGCTGATGTTAAGGTAATAAGAAACAATAACAACAATAACAACAACAGCAGCAACAAGTTGCCATCAACAGGTCGCCTTTTGTTTTGTTTGTTGTCGTTGGTTGTTTTGTTTTTTGGCTTGGCCACAACTTTCAGCTTTCACTTTTCGACCGGCTCACCTCTCTTTTGTTTTAGGCATCAGCAACAAATTTGTTGAAGCGCACCTGTTAAAATTTTTGTGTTTCTGTGTTTTTTGGTATCAGTTTTTTGTTGTTAGAGTTTTACCCCGGCTAATGTTTATTGCTTTATAATTGCCAGCAAAACAATTAGAAGAGAATAATGATTATACATACATATTTACATTTATGGCGAGGTAGATCATGTCATTTGCCATTATTACCAACAGCAAGTTATTCCAATTTATATAGAATCAAAGGAATTTCTATATATATATATATATATTTGAACGTGTCGTTATCATAATAATCCTAAAGAAAAGTCTTCTATTTAATGACATCAAAATTATAATCCCTTCCTTAATGCATTTGGCCTGGACTTTGATCAGTTTAATTGTTGCTTATATCTATTTCTGATCAGTATGATTTTTGTTTATTAGTATAATGTTATTTGGCTTTATGTCACTTTGATTTGTTATTGGTTTTGCTTTTTGTTGCTGCAACCGAATCTTAAAACGATATTCAATTATGAATAACATCACATAGCTGAGCTCATTCCGCGTTCACACTCTGAACGGCCTTCAAGAGGGCAGACATCGGTCAATTGGGGAGATCACCAGTGACAAAAAAAAACATATTTCATGGGCGTCTGCTCATCTTTTTAGCATAGGAAACTGTTAAATTTTTGCAAATTTTCAATTTTCTTTTGTTGTTCACTTTCCAATTCTCTGTTTGTTCTATTTTTGAGAGAAGGGGGGTCAATCATCATAGAATTTTAGTTGATAAACTCTTTACCACAGTTTCGGTTTTTTTTTAATTTATAAATCGATTTTGTTTGTTTACAGTTCTTGGGCATTATTTGCATGGCCCTGGCCGCCCCGCCATTGGCCTCGGCCACCTCGTTCTTCATGTTTGTGATTGTGATTTCATTTATAATTACGATCCTGCTGATTGCAGCCTATTTCCTTGGCATACGTGAAGCTCTCAATGTTGCCGTCAATTGGATATTCTCGGTAAGTGCCACACAACAATAACAACACACACACACATATACAGAAAATCGAATTTATAAATTTCTTTGAATATTCTGCAGGAACTGATCACCACCGCTGTGTTGACTTTACTCTATTTCATTGGCTTCATTGTCCAGCTGGCCAGATGGGCCGAATCTAATGATGTTAGCCATGGCTCTAATACGGCTGCCGGTGTCTTTGGCTTGTTCAATTTTCTGGCCTATGCGGCCGGCACATATTTCTTGTTTTTGGCCCATCGATCGGGTGCAACGCATTAAATGCCCTCCGCCCTTTCGGCCGGCCAGTCAGCCGGAAAGCCTGCAAGTTGTGCGCTAAAGAGTTAACGCTAAATGAAACAAATTCTAAAAAAAAAAAAAATAAATAAAAAAACGAAAGAAAAAAATAACAAATTATAAATGAAATGAAAGAAAATGTTTTAGCGTAGTTTAATTTGTAATTTTTGTTTAACAATATTTAAGTGCAATTTTTGATTGTGTGTACGTTTTGTTTATGCTCTTCTTTTATGTAATAATGTTATTTTCCTGTTGCCCTTATACTTTCCTCTTCTTTTTACACAATCCCTCGTTTTTTTTTTTTCGAATGTTAACTTTTAATGAAGTTAGAATCAAATCGAAATGGTAGTACGAAAAGCTCAATAGCAAAAGGCGCAAAAGTTTTGCTGCATTCGTTCGGCTCTCTTTCGCGTGACTTGTTATTTTAATGCTTATCTTTAACGCTGCTAACATTAAGTTGAATAAACAAACACACATACACCCACCCACCCACACACACACACACATTTACACTTAACGACAATAGCGCGCAAAGCAAAATGTAAGTTCAATAAATTATTTCTATTTTCTAAAAAAAAACCATTGAATTATTTTTGATTGAAAATTGACTAGATTCGCTCGAAAGTATGCAACACTTGTTAATATTTAACAGCATACGTGGTTTAAAACATTGCTAAGTACTAAATATATGATCTACTGCCAATTCAAAGGCTCTTCTTAAATATCAAGATAAACTTAGACCTATGTACATAAGAATAGAATATATATATATACATAGAGCATATGGTGACGATATATACAGGATTTTAGCATGATATATATTTCTTCTCCGGGTATCGTTCATAAAAATTTCAGGATGGATTGTGTTTAGCTATCTATGTAAAATTTGTGTCACTTGGTTTTATGTGGTTCTTTGCATTTGAAGTTGAGCGATCGGTATTGTCGAAGAAATGGATTCAAAAATATATGGTTAAGTGGTGAGTCAATTAATTGTCTGGTTATGATTGTGGTGAAGGTATTCCAGGTTAGGGCGTAAGAGCTGGGGTCAACAAAGATGATAGCTAAAGACCACTTCTCAGTGGACATAATCCTTGCTAATGCCATGAGGTTTATAGAGGTAGCTTCTACTGCTGCAAATGATGCTAATTGACAACGATAACTAACGTTAATGATGATGATGATGATGATAATGCTGATCCAATACTCCCGAGTGATTCGTCCCGAACACGTCCGACGTTTAGAAGTACTTCTTGAATTCATCGTAAATGGCAAGTACTAGGGCACCGCCAGTGCCTCGAATAATATTGGAGAAGGCGCCTTTGAAGAAGGCACTCGCACCCTCCTGTTTGGCAATTGTCAGCCAACAGTGGGCCGTATTCTTGTAGATCATTTCCGATTTCGATAGACCGGACTGCATCATCATGCGACGACGGACTGTATCGAAGGGATAAGAGGCAATACCAGCGACTGTTGTAACCACTTGGGCAATGGCCCAACTAACATAGAAAGGTGTGCTCTTGGGATTGGGCAAATAGTCGCGGCATGTATCATAGAATCCAAAGTATGCGGCACGATATATAACAATGCCTTGCACAGAGACAATAAAGCCGCGATACAGCCCGATGGGGCCATCCGTTTTGACCACCTTCATAAGGCAATCGATGAGGCCATTAAATTCCCGATTGCCACCCTTGCCCACATCAGCAGCAAGACTGTAACGAATTGTCATTGGTAAGAGCTGTAAGCAATTTATATAAATCACATTCTACTCTTACCGTGTACGAGCAAAGTCCAAGGGATATACAAAACACAAGGAGGTGGCTCCTGCTGCACCACCAGATGCTAAATTACCCATAAAATGGCGCCAAAATTGTTTATTCTTATCCACACCTCCAAGGAAAATCTAAAAATTGAGAATGCCATCGTTTTGGTTTTTTTCTTCACGAGCGAGAGAGAGAGAGAGATCGATCCGGAGAGAGATTTCTGGACGTAACTTACCGACTTGTAGACGTCTTTGAAGGCAAAATTCAATGCCTGAGTGGGAAAATAACGTATTACATTGGCCAGATTGCCACGCCAAAGCGATTTAAATCCCTGCTCCTTGGGTATGCGAACAAAACAGTCGATAATGCCTTTATATCGTTGATCCTGCGGTATCTGCTTGGATACCTCCTGCACTTGCAATATCAGCTTCACACGCTCGATGGGCGCCACCGCCGTCTTGGCTATAGCTGCCGATACGCCGCCCATCATAAAGTCCATGAGAAAGGATTTGAGATCGCCGGAGCCCTTGCCATGACCACCACCATCTTCACCCATTTTTCGTGGCGTACACTATATATCACACCTATTAGAATCGGAAATTAGTGTGTCAATGAAAAGGATACAGTTCGTATTTGTTTTAAATCAAGATTTGTTAAGTAATTTCTTTTCTTTTTTTTTTTGTATTTTTATTTTTTTTATTTGTTTTTATTTTGTTGATTTTTTTGTATTTTTATTTTTTTATATTTTTTTTGTTTGTTTTTATTTTGTTGATTTTTTTGTATTTTTATTTTTTTATATTTTTTTGTTTGTTTTTATTTTGTTAATTTTTTTGTATTTTTTTGTGTTTTCTAATGTTTTTTTTTTTGCTTGTTTTTTCGAAATAAAACTGAAATTTTGCCTGTGATTTAAAAGACGAAAGCTGAGAGATTTTAGAATGAATGTGAATGAATGAGAGACGAAAGGGAGAGGGGGGGGCCTACATTACAAAATGAAATATGAAGTTTCTCGAAATGGGTTTCTATGATTTGTCGTTTAACAAACTACATAACAGAGTTGTACTTACCGATTTTATAATTATTTACGAATAAACACAATAAATTGATCGATGACCATAAAGCCTTAGCAGATGATACTAATAATTATTAGAATGATTTAAAAATAGATATAATAAAAGTCAAAGATAATCCCATGAAAAAGAAACAAAGTGACGTGATTAAAGACGAGAGATTGAAGTGCATAAATACGTAAAAACCAGTGCCGGATTAGTCATTTAGCAGGTTAACCAAATGCTTAAAGGGCCCCGCGCTATCAGGGCGCTGTAAAGATTTTTAATCGCTGAAAAGTTGATTTAATATTCATTCATTTACCAAAATACAGTTTTGGGTAAAATCAAACATAGGTAAATTGACAAAAATTTAATTTCAAAAAATTCTGAAAATTCTTAAACTGTCTTAATTTTGCGAATCTGTAACTTTGCCTAATTTTATACGATTTTTGCAAGTGATATGTAATTTTTTTGTAGTTTTAATGTATATCATGCTAATTATCACATTGTCTTTTTAAGCTAGGTACAAAATGCTAATGAACAACAGTTAAGTATTCCAAAAATCTATTTATTGCGTCATTTACGATGAAAAATGAAATAAGTAAGTCGTCGCGCCGACTTAGGTATACCATACACCAGTGCAGCAACTATTTCAAATTTATTAAACAAATGCATTTTCACATGCTTTTTACAAGCATATCTTAGTACATCGCTCACTCAAGCATACGAGCACCCTAGCGCCCCCACCAGACGACAACGGCCAACTCCGGCCTTTTGGAAAAACGTTTATATGCATAACTCGACTGTTTTTTGTCCGATTTTGATGAAATTTGGTATTTTGCTGGATATTAGTATCAACTTTACGTGCGCAAAATTTGATTGCACAAGGTAGAAAATTTAGGGAGATAATCGAGTTTTTCAAATTACGGGGGCGAGAGTGGGCGGGGCTAATTCTTTACACATACAAAATGAGCAAATATACATACCAAATATGGTGTCTCTAGCTAGAATAGTTTTGAAATAAACTTGATCACTTTACATACTACACGAGTCCACACACCAAATTTGGTGGCTCTTGCTTTTACAGTCTCCGAGATCTAGGTGTTCATACGGACAGACGGACGGACACACGAACATGGCTATATCGACTCGGCTGTTAATGCTGGTCAAGAATATATATACTTTATGGGGTCGGAAAAGCTTCCTTCTGCATGTTGCATACATTTTGGCGACTTTAATATACCATTTCACCCTATGGGTGTATGGTATAAAAAAAAAAAATCGTAAGGTATGAGCATAATTTTGTTTAAAAATCGAGTCGAAAATAATTGTTTTAAATATCCAAATGTTAAAATATACATAATTCCAATTTAATTACATTAACATAAGTGTTCGGATAGCTGCAGGGCCTGCGCTGGTTTAATCCTTGACTAAGGATTAAGACTTACTAGATAAAACCATGTGCAAAAGTCACAGTAAAGTAGATTTAAAACTTTTGCAGTATTTCGTACTAAGTTAGGCGGACAGACTAAACTCGTTTGCACATTTGCACAATATTGCCAATCTTTGATGCCTTTTCCATCCAGAAAGATGTGCTTATTTTAGGAATTCAAGACAAATGACAAAAATCTTCTACTAACTAAAGACCTTAGAATGTCGAAGAATCGAAGAAATTATAGTTAGTCCCTTAAAGTAGATGAAAAAACCTATTCACGGCTAAAAAATCAGTGCTAAAAACGATACAAATGTCTAAATATTTGATCAATTAAGATTTAAATTAAAATAATGCTTATAATTAATGTAGTCAGTAGTCCTGTAAAATTATTTTACTAAATAAAAATATACATCCACAGGCAGAATAGGCACAAGAGAATGATGAAAAATGTTACATAAGGGCTGCTCTTATGTATATTTTTTTAGTATTTCAATTTGCTGCTTCGATTCCGATTTTAAAATTTCACTTAAATGTTTTTGGTTTTGTCAAGCCTTTCATCAGTTCAGAGTCAATCGATTGAATAATTCCAAGATCATGGATCACATGTAGCATGACTGATGGACTACCACACCCAAAGTCAAGGCGTCACTCGCCGAGTTCCCCGCTGTGTTCCCCCCTCTTTCGATATAGGCAAAGGTTTGCTTTTCTTACAAATGGAAACAAAAAAACACATAGTTTCTACTATTTTTATCAATTTTTATATTTTTAAAAACCAACGAAAGTTGAGTTTCTAGTTTGTTGTTGTTTCTGTTGTTGTTGTTGGAGGTGTTATTCTGTTTTAACATAGAGGAATCTGAAGCTGTTGTTTGGATTCATCGCATATTTTTTTTGTTTTTTTCGTATCGTGTCCTCCTCCTTCTCCTTCTCCATCTCCTCTCCTCCCACCGTCTCGTAAGTTGGGGATTCGAGGGCGGAAAGGAAAGCCAGCTAATGGGCCGAATAGAGAGAGAGAGAGAGAGAGAGAAGAGCGGAGCTTGAAGGAATCAACCAGCAACATGATAATAATGATTATCCTAATTCGAACTTAACAGATGAAGAATACTATTAAATATCGTCAATAGACCCCCCACGAACACATGGGTTCTTTCGTTTTTCTATGTTGCTGGTGGCTTCAAGCTTTCGCTGCTACTGCTAACGCTATATATATATATATATACATAGCTAAAACCATCGATAGTGCAAATTCAATTAAATTATGTTTATATTCCCAGTTATTATATATAATATAATTTCATAATTATATCGTTTGGGGCGTTATTCTGGCCAAATAGTTGTTGTTGTTCTTATTTTTTTCATTGTTTTATCTAATATAATTAGCTGGTAGTGTTTTGTTGTTGTTGTTGTTATATTTGTATTGTTGTTGTTGTTGGTTGGTTGTTTGTTTTTGAATAATTTAATAATTTAATTTACAAGAACTTCTTGATCTCATCGTACAACACAAGCACGAAAGCACCGCCAGTGCCTCTGAGAACGTTGGAGAAGGCGCCCTTGAAGAAAGCACCTGTGCCCTCCTGCTTGGCAATGGTGCCCCAGCAGTGCAGTGTGTTCTTGTAGATGATTTCGGTGGACTTGCGGCCAGACTGCATCATCATGCGACGACGGACAGTATCGAATGGATAGGACACAATACCAGCAACAGTTGTAACAACCTGAGCGATAGCCCAGCTAATGTAAATGGGTGTGTTCTTGGGATCGGGCAACATGCCGCGGGCAGTATCGTAGAAGCCGAAGTAGGCAGCACGGTAGATAATGATACCCTGGACAGACACTCCGAAACCACGGTACAGTCCACCAATGCCGTCACTCTTGAAGATCTTGCTCAAGCAGTTACCCAAACCAGTGAATTCACGCTGGCCACCCTTGCCGGTATCAGCAGCCAAGCTAAAAAATGTAAATTAAGAAAGGAAATTAGTAAATTTTTTCCATCATTAGTTGTTTTCTTCGAAAACCTACCGAGTACGGGCAAAGTCCAATGGGTAGACAAAGCACAAAGAGGTAGCACCGGCAGCACCACCAGAGGCCAAGTTGCCCAAGAAGTAACGCCAGAACTGGGTGTTCTTGTCAACACCACCCAAGAAGACCTAATAGCCAAGAGAAGAACACAAACATCATCATCAGCAGGTTGTCGCGGTATCATCGATTGGGGGGCGAATGGATGGGGTACATCTTCTTGATTCTCTCATTCAAGGTAGGCCCGTCTCAACCAACTTTCAACTCACCTGCTTGTACTTGTCCTTGAAGGCAAAGTTCAAAGCCTGGGTTGGGAAATATCTGATAACATTGGCCAAGTTACCGCGCCAGTATGAGCCAAAGCCCTGCTCCTTTGGAATGCGGATAAAGCAATCAACCATACCCTTGTACTGCTTGTCGGGGCTGATTTGTTTCGAGATGTGCTGAACCTGCAGAAGCAGCTTCACACGCTCAATTGGGGCGACGGCAGTCTTTGAGACAGCTGCGGAGATACCACCGGCAGCGAAATCCTTGACGAATCCAACAGCATCGAAATCCTTGCCCATTTTGCTATTAATGATTATTTTACAATTGGATAGATTTTGTTCGATCATTCATAATCATAGTCGGTGGTCGATTACATCATGCCATATAGGTATATTTAGATATTATATTATGATTCGCCGGTGAGATTGATTAATAAAGTAAACACCATTGTATCCCCATGCGTGTGGATTGGTTGCATAATGATATATTTAACGATATACGATATGATTTGCGATTTACGATATATGTTGAATTTGAACGTTGATGATATTTTGTCGATGATAATTATGTTTTGTTTTTGTTATATTAATATATGTATACAGATGACGATGTGATTCACGTATCCATTCTTGATTCATTTCCATTTTTTTGCTTTTTATTTCAAACACTTCACACATACACACAAGATGGTACACACCCACAACTGGAGACCAAATGTCATGCAAAATGAATAGACCCAAAGGAGTCATCATCGCCATCACCACCAATCACCACAATGAATGAAACACAATTACAAAACAAAATTTAAAAAGTGCCGATAGACGAGTGTGTTAAATGAATTCTACCAACTAAAACACATGCAATGTAAGTTAAACTTAAAACTAAATAATTTTGATTAATATTAACAGTGCAATGTTAATTGTTAATGTGGATGTTTTAAGCAATTGTTAAACTATAAATGTTCGTAAATATACTTCACACACTGAGAGAAAACATTTCAAAATAGAAAAAAACTTTAAAGTGAGTTTAGGAGGAGGAGAGCATAATATTCAAACATTTTTTCTCTCTCTCTCTTCCCCAAGTTGAAAGAACTTTAATTGGAGCCGCTCTAGCGGATCTGTCTATCCCTCTCTATTTCTCACTTTCTGTGTTATTTCTCTTAACCGGCAAAATGTATAACTGGTTTTTTGCTGACAAAAGCGAAAAAAAAACATTTTCAATTGCCACGTAACTCACAGTATAATTCAATGGAATAAAACCAACTGAAACTAGTTTGCTCTCTCTCTCTCTGTCTCTTTTCAATTTGCATAAATAACAATCAATTTGTAAAGCTTGTTACATTTAAAGAGATAGTTTAGTTATGCGGCACAACAAAATATTAAAGAAACTCAGCAAAATTTTGATTGCATAATGATGACAATAAAAAAAACATTTTTTTTTTGTTTCACCTCATTAGAAAGAGCAAACAATATTAGGAGAGGAGAACAAAGGCGGCGCTGCTCTGGCTGCCTGCTGTCTAACATTGGCATTGTTGTTTGTTTTATACTCTCATTTCGGTTTTTTCTTGTTAAATTTAGAATTTGAAGCTTTTGGCTGTTGGTTCGATTCATATTATTTAATTAGCAGGAGGCCATTTTCAACCATCTAGGCAGCATTTTCATTGACCAAACTGACATATATTTTTCAAATGAGAGAGATAAAAAAAAAAAGAAAGAACAAACTGTTTTATGTAACACTCGCTCTTGCTGGCTGGCTCTTTGTTATCTAATTCCAAAAGAGAGGGGACACCGACAGAAAGCGCGACTAAGAGCAGGCGAGGTTTTCTTCGTTCTACTAAGAGCACGCGCACTCCCGTGATGTAATAGGTTGAGGAAGAATTCGAATTGAAGTTGAAAGCTGGCTTGTGGGGAATTAATTTGGTTTACATTGATTAAATTTGTTTAATTTCAATTGATTTAATTTGAATCTGTATATTAAATCCCGATTGCGTAATTCTCTCAATGTGCGATTTATCTAAAACACAATTCGGCAATGTGGTTTATGTAACAACAGTTATAGTAAGCGAAAATTTGTAAAGCACTCGTTGAATTGTTATTCGTTATTTGATTTTATGCATTGATTGAATGCTCTTTAGGTGTTTATTCGATATTATTTATTTATTTTTTTTTATCAAATACGTACAAAATTTGTTTTCTGTTTTATATCACAGCACACAAGAAAAAAAAAGAATTAAATTGATTTATCCTTATTCCTGGCGAAAGGTCTGTACCGGACGGCAACTAAATTGCTTGTGAACCGTTAGCTCAATTCTAACGGGCCAGCTAGCCTGCAAACCGTTAACGCCAACGGCGACGCCAGCGTCAGCGCCAACGCACGCCCCGTCAAGTTCAAGCAACAGTTGAGAGAGAGAGAGAGGCAATGAGAGAAAGCTTAAGCTCAGTTGGCAACACACCAACCAACCTCCTACAGCTTTTTTTTTTTCTTTCGTCTAGCACGTGTATACGTTCGTTGTCTTCGTCTTTCTTCGTTAGGCCTCCCTGTCTCTCTCTTTCTCACGCACTCTCTGCTCTTTTGCTCTCGTTTTCTGATAGGGTAAAACAAATTGCGATCGCGTCTTTGTTCTTATCAAACAAAATTTCAATGCCAATTTTTATTACATAACCATTAACAACGACTAAGAGAGAGAGAGGTGTGTGAGGTAGAGAGAATGACACAGACAGAAAGAGAGCGAGGAAAATGTTAAGGAAATTTCATTGTGACACAAAACCCCAAGCAATACAAAAAGAAATTGCAAAATTTTTCGGCCAATTGTTTTTCATTTACCCCTTTCGAGGTTTAAAATGAAAACAAAAGGAAAAACTAAAAAAAAAAAACTAAACATTGTTTGCTCTTATTTTTGGCAGGCATGTGACTGAATCCTCTCTCTCTTTACCCCTCACTAACTGTCGCTGCACTGTTAATACTCTTCCTTGTATGATTAGATTAAACTAATTACGGTTATTTTAAGTTTTGACGACTGTCTGGTTAGGAAGTTTCAAGGTCTCTTCGATGATAGCGTAGAAAACTTACATAAAAAATTAAAAGGCATTTCGCTTTTTCTTAACTTTTTTGTGTTTGGCTTGTTGCCCAGAGACGAAGTTGTTGCTAGCTAAATTTAGCTGCCCTCCATACACAAAACAGAAAAGGCCAAGATCAGCCGAAATTAAAAAAAAAAAAAAAACACTTGGGGGGAATTGGAGATTTCAAGACTAAACAAAAGGAAGATATTGAGCTGAAGTTGCAGAAAATTTTCCATTTATGTGAGTTTATTTTTCTTGCTATGATATGCGATATTGTTTCCACTTGGCAACTAAAGGGGAATTGTTAATCAACAACAAAATGGCGCTAAAAAAGGCCATACAAAAGGGCAAAATAAATACAAATGGTCTATACTATGTATATGAACAAATCACATGAACATAACACACAACTTGTGTCTTGACGTCACAAGCGGGTTTTTCGTTTGCCAGCAAGAAAACGGGTCAAAAAAAGAAAGAGAGAAAGAAAGAGAAGGGAAAAACTACTCTTAAAATATAAATGAAAGAGAGGGAGATAAATGGCGTTGCCGTCATCGCAATTTTTCAAATTAATGAGGGGGAAAATAGTTTATTAAACATTTATTAACAAAGTAATATATAGTTTTCAAATTTCGTTTTGATAAGCCAGGGCTGTCAACTTAAAGAAATTGCATAAGCCACAAGAGATGAGAAAGCACATGACAACATGTTCGTTCATCACTAACGAGTTGGCAGTTCCAGCGTGGTCGCGAATTTTTAATGCCATTTTTCGGCATAAAAAAATGATATGCATTTTCTAATATTCCAGCGTGGCGCATTTTTACGAATTTGCTTGCTGACCTTTCAATTCACGTTGCTTTCAATTTAATTCTCTCTTTAGTTTTTGTTTCTATCATTCTCATTGCTGAGCAATTATTATATTTTTCATTCATCTTTTTAATTATATAATTTTCACTGTTTTTTTTTTTTTTTGCATTTTTTCACTTAAATATAAAAGTTGAACTATTGTACGTTAATTAATTATAAACCAACACCAAAACACAAAAATTAAAAAGATGTATATATGTACATATATGTAAGAGAAATTTAGCACATTACATAACTAAAAAAAAATTAAGTAGCGCAAGGTGAATGTGAAAAGGAAAAAAAAATCAATTCAATGGCAAATGCGGGCACTGTTCATCCAAGGTTTCCCTTTTATTTTCTTAGCAATTATTACAGCATTCACAAATGTATTTCGAAACAAAAAAAAATGTGCACAATACCTTTTTAGTTGTTAAACTTCTTACAAAAGTCACAGAATAAAAACTTCTTTTGCAGAATTAGAAATTTCCCACTTGGCGTTGCCGCGTGCTCACTTGACAAATGAAATTCGTGAAGTGAGAAAAAAAATTGGTTCCGATAGTGTCGATAACGATAGGTCTGCTCCGATAACGTCACTAACTCTGCTCCGATAACGTCGGTAACAATACCTTTGATAACGATAACGATATATATTGCAACTCTAACAACCACAAACCGAATTCGCCCAGCCAAAATGAATGCTTGAGTTGCACTCACCAATTCGCCCTGACCAAAATATTCGCTTCAAACCACGGCGACACAACCGCCTATCTAGAGGTGGGATAGGCCCGATAAGTCGATGAATTCGCTTAGTCAATTTGCTCATTTATCGACATATCGATATCACCGATAAGTCGGGGCACCTGCACTTGGTCACACTGTGCGTACACGTAGAAAACAAACAGGGGGAAACGGGCAACGTCGCGACGTTGTGTTGTTTTAAAATACGAAGAAACACAAACAGGGCAAAACAACCTGAACGCGATGCAATAAAACATAAAGGTCAACAATAACGCAAGCGTGTCATCCCGCTGACGACTGCCAAACAGCATAAAAAGGGCCAGATCAACAAGGACAAGGAACGCCAATATGCTGGGAAGCGGCAAACGAACTGGCTCTCGGCATGTTGCTGTCGTCTTGCTTATGTGCCTATTCTGGTACGTGATCTCGTCCAGCAACAATGTAATTGGTAAAATGGTGCTCAACGAATTCCCCTTCCCGATGACCGTCACCCTGGTGCAGTTAACCAGCATCACCCTATACAGTGGGCCATTTTTCAATTTGTGGCGCATACGTAAATATCAGGATATACCAAGAGACTATTATTGGCGCCTGATCGTACCATTGGCCATTGGCAAGTTGCTGGCATCTGTAACATCACATATATCATTGTGGAAGGTTCCAGTGTCATATGCTCATACAGGCAAGTCTCTCAAAATCGACGCACTTGTGTCAACAAAAAGTTGATCCGTGTCTTTGCAACACGTCAGCAAGCCCAAATAAAGTTAACTATTGTTAAATTTTTTTCTTCTTGTTTCTCTCCATCTCTTTCTCTCTGTTGCAGTTAAGGCCACAATGCCACTATTTACGGTTATATTGACCCGTCTATTTTTTGGCGAAAGACAGCCAACACTTGTGTACCTGAGTTTGCTGCCCATTATAACGGGAGTTGGCATTGCTACCGTAACGGAAATCTCATTCGATATGATGGGCCTGATCAGTGCCCTTATCTCCACCATGGGCTTCTCCATGCAGAATATTTTCTCTAAGAAGGTTCGTCTCTTTCCCCCCCTTTCTTTCCTCCAGATCTTTTATCTGTATCTAATTTCGTCTTATCATTTCTAGGTTCTCAAGGACACAAATATCCATCATTTACGTTTGCTACATTTGCTTGGACGTTTATCACTCATCATATTCTTGCCCATTTGGCTATATATGGATAGCTTAGCTGTCTTTCGCCATACCGCTATAGTAAGTAGACAAATCATTAGACTAGTATGCATCAATCGCTATCTTATGGGTATTAGTCGGGTTGTTTTTTAATCGCCAAACGGGAATGCGGTTTAATTTAAAACTTTATCTTTGTTTCGTAATAAACAAAGTGCTACCAAACAAACTGATTGGCAGCGGATAGATATATTCTATAAAATACAATTAGTTATAATCTCTCTCTTACCAACTAATAGAAAATTCTTTGCCTTTAAAAATTCTTTTTTTTTTTGTTATTAAATATTAATTAGCTAAGTGTTTTGTGTATTGATTACATCTATGATACATACTGATAAGATCTCAATTCTCATTTGGTTTGCAGAAAAATCTTGACTATCGTGTGATTGCCCTGCTGTTCACCGATGGTGTACTAAATTGGTTACAAAATATAATTGCCTTCAGTGTCTTATCGCTGGTGACACCGCTCACCTATGCGGTAGCCAGTGCATCGAAACGCATCTTTGTGATAGCCGTCTCGTTGCTAATATTGGGCAATCCCGTAACCTGGGTAAATTGTGTTGGCATGACGTTAGCAATTGTCGGAGTGCTGTGCTACAATCGAGCGAAACAGATCACAAGGCAAAGGGATCCACCAACGTTGCCGTTATCAGCGAAAAGCAATAATATTAAGTATACGCCGCTACAGCAGCAGCAGCACACTAAGATGGACTCCTATTATCGTGGCGTAATGAATGGAGGAAATGGTAACACGAGCGTTACAACAACAACCAACAAAATGTCAAATGGAGGCACAAACAGCCTTTTGGCTAATGGTAGCAGTTTGCCAAATGGAACAGCAGCCACAAGGCTTCTTTTTGTTTAGTTAATTTAGTTAGCGAAATGTACATGCAAGCGAGCGAAAGAGACAGTTTCTATATGTATCTGTCTCATTTAGGATTGTGTTATCAATTGATATTAAGTTTTGTAGCGTTCTTTTTACATCTATTGCCTTGCTTTGTGCTCTCTAAATCTCTCTTCAGTATATTTTTTGAATTCCATGGTCCTATTTGTTGCCTGCCCCTAAATTTACTATGTAATTCGTTTTGTAAATTAGTTAATGTTCTTTTTTTCACTTCTGTACCCCTGTATTTGTAAGCAAATTGTATATATAATTTATATATATATATGTAAATGTTCTTGATTAGCATCTGTAAAGTCCATCTGTCTGCCAAATTGTATATATATACGTATATATGTTTTATATAGCTTCACGCTATTTTTTTAAGTGGACGACTATATACAGCAGAAAAATAACAACAAAACAAAAGGCAAATAGAAGCATCAGATGCATATTTTATTTAGTTGGCACATCATCTTTTTCAAATTAACTCAGTTCGAATCAATCCCGTTTAAATATCAGGGGTATTATTATTACTATTAACTGCGGTTTCTCCGACCCTTTTTTCCTTTTTGGTCTAAGTTTTGTTTAAAATTGTTTGTTTCTAGTTTTGTGGCGTGACTTGTGTGTGTTTTTTGTAAATAAGTATAATTGCAGGCATAATTTTGTTTAATATTTTAAGCCGCAGATTGTATTCAAACACACACACACATAATATATATATATAGAAATGTATGTAGGAAATCAGAACACAAATTGTCCCAAAAAAACGAAAACTGTTGACCATGTGTATATACATAGAAATAAAAGCAAATGAAAATCACAACTTCACAAAATACTTGTACTTACGACCTTTGTCTAACCCTAGACTAAATTACGTTCACATAAATGGTAATCAAGTCTGATTTCTAGAAAAGAAAATTCAATTTTCAGTTTTCGAAGTCTAGTTTTTGAAGTCATCGGTTCGCATACAAAAGAATTTTTTAATACCAAATTACTTTTAATCAACATTCTAATTCTACAAGTAGATCATGCAATTGCCCAACGAAACTATATCTATTTGATGGATATTAGTGTTCTTTATTTTTTTTTTTTGAAAATATTGCCCAATTTATTATTTCATTTTCATGATATAAGAATCAAACCTTTTTCCACCATATACATGGCAAATGCGTTTCGGACGAAAAATTATATAAATTCAAGAATTTATGCATATTTTTAAAAATATTTATAAGAAACAACAAAGTTAGTTATCTAATCTCATTAATTTTATAATTCTAACATAAATTTTTTGCTTTTTTGAAATGGAATTTGATGCAGATACAACGTGTTGTTTTCCAAATCTATTACCGTGTAAATCGAGGGATAAAATAATATTAAATAAATTGTATGTACTAGAGGAATTTGCAGATGTACTCGACCAATTGAAATCCATTTGTATTTTTGTTACCACATAAGAACTATTCACTTAAAACAAACCAAATCCAAAATGCCAAATATGTTATTAAGGCTTCATTTTTAACTAACTAGCCGGTTCTAGTTTGATCCATTCATTCATAATTGACTGCCGATAGCCAATACGCCGGAGCAATGCCTCAGAACGAAAATTATTCGATACAATCCATGCGGTTACGGTTACCTTCTCAGTTTTGGCTATTAATCGGGTCATAGCTGCTGCCAGTAGACCACCCAGACCACGTCTCTCCGCCTTTGGTAATACCTGAAGCATGCTAAATATATGTACATCCAGGTGAGATTAAGTTAAATTTGAAATGAATGATAAGACCTACCCCAGGCCAGAGAAATCGTTTTGAAAGATCCAAGCGATAAGTTCGCCCGTGTCACTGCGACAGGCGCCGAGTGTGCGATTAAATTTGATTAGAGCCTTGAGATAGTCGAGAGATCCTTCGCCCTTATTGGGCCAAATGCTGTGCACCGCTTGGGCATCCTCATCGACTAGGGGCCGCAATTCAAAGTCGGTTAAAAGTTCTGGCACCTGGACTGCCACAGCTTGCTGGTGGTCCAATACCATTCCATAGCATTGCCGTGGATGTAATACCGGAGCACCACGCTGCAATGCCAGGGATTTGATGCGATCACAATAGTCAGGATCCACGTTCGTTAGCAAAGCGCCCTGACGCCATTCGATGCGCTGCGTCTGCTGCAGACATTCAAAGAGCTCGATTTCATTTGGTTGCCATGTGAAGAAGGAAACGCTTTGAACTACGTCGCGATGTAAGCTCACGTAGGTGCCGTATTGACGAAAATCCCCGTTGCGATGTGTGTAAAATGTTTTCCTTAATGATATAAACGATGGATCGGTTGCAGATATACCCGCCTTTTCTAGCTGTCTATCCCACTTCCGTTGATTGTAAAAGAGAAGATAATGAAAATTGAGTGGACCGTATTTTGATAGATAAAGCTGTAGCAGCTCATCCACTTCGCTGTCGTTTAATGGCCGCAATATATCCTTATCTTGCTTATCGGCCATTATTCTCAATCTCGATCACAAACTACTGGATTCTTAGGTCTGTATGTCTGGGCTGTGCGCCGTTTAATAATTGTGAGTTTACATTGAGTCGCATTTAGAAGAAATACATATGCAGATATGTACATATATGTATATACATTAATACATATGTATTGCTAGTTTAATGCTAATTCACCTGATTAGATTTCTCTGCCACCGAGACAGGGGCGCGTTGCTAAAGCAATTGAAAAACTATATGTTCAATGTGTTTTGGGTTATTCCCCAGATTAACCCCAACGAATTCCGGGTCTAGCTACTTAGTTTGTAGTTAGTTAGTTAGTTAGTTTGTTACTTTTTAAATTCTAAAATAAATAAATATTTATTTAAAATGAATAACGTATCGATAGGTTTTTTTGTTTTGTTTTTGGTAGAGTTATCGATATTGGTGCACGTTCTTTACCATCGCTAATCAGCTGTTCTTTTGCCGGCTCGTGTTGCGTTGTTGTTGTGATTGTTCTTATTTTGCTTCAACTGGAACCAGCCCGCCCTTCTTCCACTTGGTTTCATCATCAATTCCATAAGATCCGATGCAGCGGGCTCGTCTATTACAAGCTTTATGTGTACATTGGTCAGGCCGGAATCTTCGAAATGCGGCTGTAACATGGCCTGTTCCAAGTTCTCGTTGGCGTTATGCAATTAAGCCAAGTCCGTTGCCTCAACAGCTGCAGCTTAGTAGCTCGGCGAGATCTGGCACAGCTAGCACAAGGGAGAAGAGAACCCGTCCTACCGCCAGTAACAATTCTTCCGCGACACCGATTAGTCTTGAGGAGCAATGGACCAAATTGGAGGCCTACTATCAGCAGCACAGTTTGCTGAATTATGATCAGTGCGTGCGATTGCTCGAACAATTGGAGTCCACCACCACCTCGCAGCAGTCATCACTTAATGCAGGCCAGTTGCATTTCCTGCTAGGCGCCTGTGTGCCTGAACTAATGCCCGCCCAGAGTGCCCAAGAGCGAATGGAGCTCTATCAGCGCATTTGGAAGCAATTAGTAAAAGTGTCCCAACCGACTCTCAGCCATTACCATACCCAGTTGCAAGTTAGACAACAGAACCAACTTAAGCTAGCAGATCATCGATCTCTGCTGGCCGAAATTGCTGTGTTCAATGGCCCGCCGGATGCCGCCCTCTATAGCGCCCTACTGGATGTGGCTTGTGCTAGTGGAAATATGCGACAGGCCACCGAACTACTCACCGAAATGAGAGAAAAAAATTTCCCCTTGACTGAGAAGAACTTCCATGCCCTTCTCTTGGGCAATGCCAGACAAAGGAATCTAGCTGGAGCAGAATCCGTAGTGGCCAGCATGCGAGCCGCCGGCATAGCAACAGATAATCCAATCACGCAGTCCATTCGGTTTGTGGGCTATGCCGAGAATGGTGAAACAGCCAAGTCCAAAGAACTTCTCAGGCAGAATACGAATTTTACTGCTCCACAAATAGTCCAGATGCTGCGGGGCGCTTTGAAGGCAAAGGAAATCAATTTAGATATTGTACAGCAATTGATTAAATTATTGCCACGTGATTATGTAAATGGTCTGGATATGCCCCAGGCATTGCGTAGCCTAAGCATCCAATTGATCTATCAGAATGAAATCGAAGTTGTCATGGAAATTGTGGCTCTGCTACCCTCACCCAAGTTCAATGAGAATCAGAATGTCGATGGCTATGCGGCTCTAATATTGCAAGAATGTTTCCGTTCGGGAATACCATTGGAGAAGACTTTGGAATTTGCATTGCAATTGAAACAACGGGGTCAAAATCCTCGAGCTTTACATTTGGTCACAGAGTTGGCTTTGCGTCGTCCACATCAACCGGCATGGGCCTTGCAATGCCTGAAAGCGTTAAGTGCAGAGGGAGAGGAATTGCGTCCACACTATTTTTGGCCATTGATAATCAGCCAGCATCGCAGTCAGGGAGAGCAAGGGGTCTTGAGTCTTCTCAAAGAGATGCAGCTAATGAAAGTGGAATGTAATGAGGATACAGTTAACCAATATGTGTTCCCGCATCTCTGTCAGACACTCCAGCAGCCAGTGGAGGGCATCCAAATGCTTAATGAAGTGGGCCTGAAACCATCTCAGGTTTTGGGTCCGCTGTTGGCCCAAGTTATCCAAAGACAAGAGTTTGATGCAACCATAAATATGCTGGAGCTGTATCCAACCCGCCTAGATTTGGTTCCAATACTCCAACCTTTGGCCAATTTGGCTGTTCATGCTCGAGCAACTAAACGCTTTCAAATCTTTGCGAAATTGATCCAGGCTCTACAACAGCATTCTTCGGAACGGAGTGGGGATTTCGTTGGACTACTTCTTCTGCAAATGTGCTCACCCCAGTCACGTTTGCGTCAGGATCTTGATTCGCTGCAGCGATTTTTACATGAAATGCAAAGGCTGGAGTTACAAATATCGCCATCAGCAGCCGAATCTCTGATGGCCATTGCCCGACAATGCTCTAAGAAGAATCCTCAATCATTGGAAAGCCTTGGCAAAACATTAAACAAGATGAAAAATAGTCAATTGTCGTTGCCAGCAGATTCGTCAATCCATCTTGGTGGTTTCATTAAACATCCCCGTGACATGACTCTCGATGAGTTGGAATGCCATCTTATTGAATTGGAGGCCAAACAGATGAATACTCGTGGCGTCTTACGTCGCCTGCTGCAGCTTTCGGTCAGAGATAATCGCCTGGAGCGAGCTCAAGAGCTATTAATTAAATGTCAAGCTCTGGGTGTCCAGACCAGTCCTGGCATGTTGGCGTCCATTTTTGATTTAAACATTAAGCGGAAAGATCTCCAGAAGGCCCAAAAAAGCCTCAACCAACTGCAGACCACCTATCCTGGTAAGAATCAGCATAAAATCTGCTTAATATATTTCGAACATTTTTCAATTCTTATTTCCCTATGCAGGCTTTCAAATCGACGAGCATAAGTTGATTGATTATGCTGCTCTTCTGGTACATGGCCAGCAGTTGGAGGTCGCCAAAGAGCTGCTCCAGCAACGAGCCGAACAACATAAGATCAATGGGGGCGATTATGTACTCAAAAATGTCTGGCAATTGCTAAACAATGTAGCTCAGTTGCCCCATGCGAATGAATCGGAACCAAATCTAACATATGAGATATTCAATTTCATGCGGAAACTTGGCTATTGTCAGGCCCACAATGCTCTATTGGGTCCCGTGGTGCGCGAATGGCTAATCCGAAAAAATATGGATGCAGCTGTGGCGGAATTTCAACGTTTGGCCACCCACCACAAGCATACACCATTGCAGTATGAGTTGCTGTCACTGCTCGTCCGCCTGGGCAATGGCAATGCCGAGGAACTTGCTCGCTATCCAGGGCTAACAGCAGAACAGGCACAAAAGCATTTGGCTGCGGTCACGTCAACAGTTAGCCGAGTTCATGGCGCTTCGAATATGAATAGTGCATTACTCTTGGCTTTGGCCGAATCCGGTACAGAGAATCAATTGCGTCGCTTGGTTATCAATCCAGAGTTTCGCATTAATCACGATCTATTGGTAAAGAACTGTGAACACTTGGGCCAGGAGGGAGCAGTGCGTACTCTTCTCCGTTTGGCGCGAGGTGTTCGTGGTGTCCAACGTACAATTGACGAACAACGCATCTATGATATGCTCCTGTCCCAGTTTGTAAAGTCAAACAACTATGAGGCCGCTTTGGATATGTTTGAACGACTCGAGGCCGACGATGAGCTCAAGGTTTCGCAGGACTTTCTGCGTAATCTAGTCAAACTGCTGAGGCTCAACAATATCGAGATTCCTAGCAATATAGCGTTACGTGCCCAAATAAGATGATTACTATGTACATATATAGTTATTTTTAAAATTATGTTTTGTTTGAGATAAATTTAAATCAAATTTTTATTAACCATTTGAATTTTTTTTGTCTTATGCCTTCGAATTGAGTGAAATTGTAAACTTTAAAGCCAACTTTGTTTTAGATGATTGGGAGATTAGAAAGCATGTTGTATTAGGTTTAAGCATTTCAGTCTAAAGTTCTTTTCAGTATTGTATACTTTTCATTTCTCTGATTTCCTATAATATAAACATAATAGGTGTCACATTTATGTTTATGGTGCCAATCCGTTCGAGTTGATCCAATCGACGTCAAGACGTCTCTAGGTTTCAGGTTGCCTTTAAGTGCATTTCGTACCCTTGCTTATTTTACAACACTGATCAAACGAATATATATAGAGATTTGTATATGTCTACAAATGTCAAAACGATTCCGCTATTCGAAATTGAAAGTTTATACTAGACGGAGGTCCCTTGAAGATTCATACAAATGTCTCTAACCACTGCGAAGCCCGTTCAAATCAAGACCATGGAGCAATTATTTATGCGTGGACGCAGCCGTTTATTGTCTTGGCGATGTTTTTGGGGCATTTTAATGAAATCACCATTAAATCAACGTGTTCACTCTCAACTAGGAAAATTACCAGTAAGTCAGGTAAGTCAATGCTATGCATTTAGAGTTTTCTTAGTGGATTGTTAAGAGTGTTTCATGTGATTCTCATTGTAGTGCTGTGAATTTTTTTATACTTTGAGCTGTAATTTGTTAAATACCGAGGAGCTAGCTGCCATGCAAGTATTGAGCAGCATGCTGTTTCTACTGCCCGATGAGACCCAACATACACAAAAGGCTAGAGCAACTCTTCTGCGACGATCATTCCAATTGGCGCCCACCGTAGAGCCCATGATGGTGCATTATTTTACAGAGAATCTATTAAAATATTTCCAACCAGGACACCATTTGAATTCGAGTCATTTGCTAGGCATTGCCAACTATATAGCAACCAAATGTGCCATCGGAAAGGCAGTAGCGGTTTGCCTGTTATGGAGCATAATTTATGAATGCGGAGAAACTGAAATACTCATCCATCAGTATCGTGAAGTAAGTCAATCAAAATTATACACAAACAAAACTGTTTTAATAATTGCTTAATGTGTTAGCTCTCCACCTTGTGCAACATTTTAAACGAAGTCTGTGTATCCAGGATGAATGTTACAAGTTTTGGTATCCTCCTTCGCTCCATAGGCACTCTGTTGCATCTTTTGCTTTGCGGACAGGGTCTAAGGGATTTTCTCACTCATGGATATCCGGCTAGTTTTTTTCGTATTCTGCCACAGGATGTCCAAAAATTGATTGACTGGGTCAAGAATGCCTTGGAAGAGTTCGCATTGCGTCGTCCGGGCGCTTTACAAAGGGCTCGCTATGCTGCAAAAAAGTTGCTAACTTCATTGGATTATTTAGATGCACATGGTATTCAGTGGTGTCTGGTCTGTCGTGATGCTCAAGGTCAGCCGTTTGATGATTGTATAAAGTACTGCGTTCTCTCCGATATACGTATAAAATGAATGAAATCGAAAAATGACTCTTATGACTAGTTAAAATTTAAATGGATGTATGTATACATATCAATATGTACGTACATAACTAGTTGTAAGTAAATACATTTCTCTTAACAGATTTTAATAAAATTGTTTATTTCTTCGATTGACATTTGTATAGTCTCGAAATTGGCGTATATTATTTATAATTACTTGAAGCAATGAAACTCTATGTCGCATTAACTCCCATTACTTTTTCAAAAATTACGTATACGCACGGTATGTCGCATTAGCTCCAATTACTTCTTCAAAAATTACGTATACGGACTGTGTTGTGTTTCATTAATCGTGACGCGAAATTCAGGAAAATTTTTAAGAGAAACTTGTCACTTGTAAAAATAAAATGTGGAAGAAAATTGGAAATTATATATAGCACATGCCATGGTTTTAATAGCACATTAAATGTTTATGTTAAAATATAAGTCGATATTCATAGAAATATTCACAAATTAATCACCATTCAATGATCGCTCGTTCTCTAAATTAGTTTCGCTCATATGAAATTGTATCAATATGATTAAATATGTGGTTGTGGCTCCCACAATCTGCAAAAAAAATGAAATCCCAATGGTTCTAGAATAGTTTCGAATAAATTCCTTTGCATTCATTTTAGACTCACCGTGTAGAGTAATGTGCAGTCGACATTAAAGAAGCCAGCGGCACTAAAACGCAATCTCTGATGTAGCAATTGTAGCGAGAATTGTGTGATCTGAACAAATAATTTATAATTATATAACAAATTATTATAAGACGGGCTCCACCTACCAATGCATTGTGACTTTCATTGTGCAAGTCAACGTTAATCTGATGAAGACTTAGGGCTAAACGTGTTGCCTGAAAAAAAACCAAGAAAACATAAAATTATTCAAATTTGGCTACGCCAAACTTTGCACTTTTTCGGTGATTCGAATATTTATATTAGGGAGGGACAAAAAATTGTCCACCATATTCGGATTCTACCAAGAATTATCAATAGGAAAACGAATTCCTAGCTCGCGCTGAGAAGCCTGAAGTTTTTGGGTTGAGGAATATTTTTTTTGGTATTTTATGTATTTAAGGTAGATATGTACACATATGTATAAGTAAACATATTTTTTATCATATTTTAAATTATTATTGCAAACTTTTGCTGTGCCTTTTATGTTGCTTGGTTTCTCTATAAGACTGCGAGAAAGAGAAGTTCTTTCTAAAAACGTAAGCTATGTCTCTCGGAATTTTTGATTGTTGATCGAACTTTAGTTGTTTGATCGGTTCGATTCAGGTGGTCTAGGTGTTCCAGACCCTCTACGAAATTTCAAACTTTAGACTCCGTGCAGGACTCGTTATTTTAGACTAAATCGTTTAGCTGACAAATTTCTACAGTTTCTCCTTTATAGCAAAAAAGCTTTCTCACATTATAAATGGGCTATTTTGATTTCTCGATTGGACCTTATCCGAAATATATGTCTAGAGGTTCTGGTTCCTGGTTCAATTTCAAAAGCTTAAACACTGAGAGCATAGTTTGCATAGAAACAGATAGACAGACACGACACTGACGAAAAAAGCCAACTCTTTAGGATACCAATAATTTTCTCAAAACTTACACAATGTGTGGTTCTTTCGCAGATCAATGCCAATATCAAAACGTTGCCCAAATGGGGAGCCGACCATACAATGCTTGCCACAATCTGTAGGAAATCGTACGGCGAGGCAACGAATTGGCGAAAATTTAGAAATATCCAATAACAGTTCGAGGTAATAGCCAAGAAGTCATTGCCCACTTGCAGCAGCATGGATAGACCATGGGAGCGATTCAAATATGTTGCCAATGTCCATAAGCGCTGATAGAGTTGTCGAACAGCCACCAATTGATTGAGAGACGAAGCTGACACCGCTCGCATATTCATCTCGGTCGCAATACACTGTTTGCCAATATCTGAATCCACTCCGAAAGGATCGCTCGAGCCACTCAAACGTAATGTCTGAAGGACTTGCAGCAAAAGTTCAAGTCGTTCGCGTATAATCAAAACTGCTGTAAATATTTGATAATATCTCATGCCGCATATAAGCAGGGGCAATAGATAATACAGCCAATATATGGGAAATTGATGGTCCGATCCCAACATTTTGGTAACCAAAATGAAACTTTGACTTAGCATATAGCCAGCCAACATCCACATGGCTCGACGAATTGAGCAACGCCTGAACTGATTATTAACAACATTGATGTTAAGAGCTTTGCTGAACTGATGGTCAATTTCATGCAGTTCTGTGTAGAAATTTTGTTGGGCCTGTCGTTGCCACAGTGTCTCTAGTAGTGCTCCGGCGTGGGCCACACGTATGCCCACCAGCTGTATATAGTCAACAGTGTGCCCGATATTCGATATACTGGCTGCAGTGCCCACTTCCATAACCTTGGTCAGCTGGGTGTTATCAAAGAGCCCGTAGGCGGCGAAACTAGTGGCCGCCACAAGAACCGTCCAACTGTAAATCTCCAGCCAGCGAAAGTGTTGCAATTGACCGTCATGGGAATTTAGATGCCAGTGCCACAAATTGCATACCTGATAGACCCGATGCACTGGCCTTAATGCCTCCAATATGTCCATGTTGAATGGCAAACTGAATTTAATGGGAAATAGACAAATATATATTCATTTGCGGATTAGAGAGAGGAAATTTGACATAGATATGTGGAATAAGGACTTTCAAATACCCTTCTACAGCAATACCCTTCTGTAGCTATGATTCAAAAATTGTGTAAATATGTTGTAGCTGATTTTGTCTTTCTTCTTTAAACATTTCTTGTATTATTAGTTGGTTATTTGATTAAGAACATATGCACTTAGTAGGTCTTAATCTATAATAATATTATATATGTGTAACTATATAACAAATTAGAGCATTATCTTCCTGAATATTCAGAGAATAGTCTGAGTTATGGCACAGTAGACACTCGTTTTAAACGAATTTGCAATTATATTGTAAGTGCTAAGATTGTTAAAACCGGAATCAAGTATTTATATAATACGCATTGGGTTAGAAAAGTAATTATTACAACTGAAGTGAATTTATGAAGAAGAAACGACTTTTCACATAGTTCACTGTGTACACACTCTGATAATGTTATCTGCATTGATCAAAATCTAGATAATTGCCAATTAGCTCAATTATCATAATCTATAACTGATATAATACATTTGGTGTGAGCATAAATGCTGAGATGCCAAATTGTTGACCAAAAAAAGTGCGAACGGTGACCAGGTTCCCGGTTCCGACTTACCAAGTGTTGGCCGATAACTGTTAGCTGGCGGTAGCTAAGGCGGCAGCAGGACACCAAGGACTTTAGCATTAATAACCACACATCAATCATTATTAATTAATTCCATTTAGTGTAAACGTCAAGGTCAACAAGCAATGCTGACTTGGCACTAAGTCGGTACATACATCTTTCGGTGACAAGGCCAACAAAAGGTGCGGCGGCAAATACCTTTTGGTTTTCCTTAGAAGTAGTAGCAGATGGTACGTCTAGCCTTGTAGATGATATTAATAGAAGGATAAATAAACACATCATCCATTGCCTTGCTCAAAAATGTGTAGAGAATTTGTGTGTAAATTAACTTCCTTAAAAATGAAAATATGTAAGTATGTAAATATGCAGTGGTTAAAAGTATTAAAAGTGAATTAAAAGTGACCTGATCTTAGCAATAGACACAAGGGGAAAAGTCACCAGTGCCAGATTCACCCGGCACCGGGCCTATTGGAATCCAACAACCTAAATATAAACAAATTTTGGGGTTCATAATGCAAATAAAGAGTTACTTTTCAATGTAAACGTTAGAACATGAGTCAAAATTGGTCAAAAATGATTCCCAAAGAAAATTCCTAGTTTCGCTTTCGAGATTTTAATGCAGATTTAAAGACATTACTCTAAATGGCAAATAAAGACATCAATTTTTTGAATACTACCAAATTTGACATAGAATAGAGCTTCATGAATTAAAGGATCGTTAATTAAGTTCTTGGCCTGCCTGTTGCATAATTTAAGGGGCATACTTCACCCAATTTTATACTTTTATTTATTCGCTTGGATTCGCTTAGGGTGTAATAAAAGTCAATTGTTTTATTTAGTGTTTCACATAAATATTTTTATTATAATTTTTCAGATTTTTTGTTTCTTTTCGGAAATAGTTCTGGAGATAAGCTTGATTTGACGATTTTCATTTTTTGTTTTTCGTAAAATTGTAATACACATAGAGATATATATATATATATATATACTGATTTTTTTTTGTTTTTGTTGCATTTTTTGTATAGTTTTTGTTTGCAATTGTTTAAAGATTTCTCTTTGTGCTAGCATACGTATTCCGTTTTTCGATTTTCGATTTTTTCCCAAGCTTTTTTCTTTGTTTGCTCATGTCCAATGAAGTTTGCTTTTCTTCTCTTGGGGGTTTTTTTTATCTCTTCTTTGGTTTTACTAATGATTATATAGTGGTCATATATATAGATATATGCAAATAAATATTTATATATGTATGTATATACATACATATGTGTGTATGTATATATGTACATATATATTTATCCATTATATTTTGTAATATGTATATTTGATTTAAATCGAAGCTGCTAATAAGTAAAAGCAAATTCATATAGCAAATTCAACAGACAATTTTTCTTTTTTTTTTTTTTGGTTTTGTTTTTGTTGTTATATCAATTTTTCATTTTGTTTCTCTTAGATATACATACATACATACTGTGTTGTTGTTTTTTTTTTTATTTTTATATATGTGTGTAAGTATATAAGGTATGCTCAATAATATTAGTTTCTTTTGTTTGTTTTGTTTTTCTTTTTGTATTGGATAAGGCAATGGGGGGAGACCACAAAAAAGAAACGAAGAATGTAACAATAAAAATCAATAAACGCAAACATTTCAAACAAATTTAGATAAATCTAAGTATGTAAATATATGTATGTATATATGCCAAAGACACAGATAATTTAATGCCCTTTAAGGTATTCATAACTTCCTTGCAACAAGTTAAGAGTTATTATTGATCGAACTGATTTTAAACAGGATCATCTTTCTTTATTACTGTCCTTTTACCATTGTGTCACATATATATAAATATATATATCATTATACATATATATATATATCCATTTAACATACTTTCGAAAATTTCATAAATTTACTTTGTTTTTGTTTTCTTTTTGTTTGGGAGATTTTTGAAAAATGTACGCATGCTACCTGCATATAATGATGTACATATGTAAATGTATGTATGTATACATTATACATGTAAGCAAAATTTGCATATTTCTTTTTAAATTTTAATTTATATATTCTTCAGATGTTTGTATATACATATATTTCAATATATGTACGTATGTATGTGTGGAGTGTAAGTGTAACTTTTTGTGTATTTTCCGTTGTTTTGTTATTCTGTTCAAAAATTTTAAAATTTTTATAGTTGTTTTTTTGGTTCTTTTTTTTTTTTGTTTTAAAAACTTTTCATCCTTTTCCTTATCACTGATTGGAAATGTGATATTATGTGGAAAATGTTCGCTTTCAAAAAAAAAAAAAATCAAATTAAAGAAATTTTCATTTCTTGCGCGCTTAGTATATGTTTCATTTTATTTTTTGTTTGTTGTTGCTGCTGTTGTTGTTATTGCTGTATTATATTTAGATCGTAAATGTTTTCGGTTGCTTAATAAATTGATTGATTACTTCACTTTTTTTGTTTTTTGTTTTATTTTGTAGACTGGACGGTAGCCAGTTATCGGTCTTAATGCTTGTTTTTATGTTGTTTTTTTTTTGTTTTGTATAAAAAGCGAAACCAAAATATATTTAAGGAAATTTTCTTAATTTCAGTATTTTGGAGAATAGTTTTCCAAGTTACTGCTAGCAGAAACAACATTATCAAATCGTTTCTGAATAATTAAACAATATTTTTAATGCTGCTCTAAAAAATCTTCATTTATGTATGTATGTGTATATTTATGAGTGTGTATAGTGTGTGTGTGTGTGTGTTTGTTTGAGTGCATATTCTAAAAACGATCTGTTTAGCCGAAAAAATTGTTTTGTTCTTAAATTTGTTTGTCAAATATTAGATTTATGGACTTTGTTTTTATTAATTAGTTTTTTTTTCCAGTGGCCTCTTAAAATTGTTGTTGTTTATTAATATTTTTGCTTTTGGTTAGTATTTCATATTCTTGTTTCTCCGTTCATGTGTTTTTTTTTTTGTTTTCTTATGTTTATCTTTGCAAAATTTGTTATTCTATGACTATGAAAAAGTAAAAAAAATATAGAAAAATAACCCTCATTCACTTTGTGTATCATTTTCCTCATTTATTGTTTGTCTTTGTTTCTTTGTTTTGTTTTTTTATATTTTTTTTATATTTTGCTTTGCTTTGAAACATATATATATGTATGTATATTTTTGTTTTGTTTTTTTTTTTGGTTTTTATATTTTGGTTGCTGTCACAATGTTTCTATTTCAATCAACCCAAAAACCCGATCCCAACTTAACCCACTCAGACCCACGAAAACCTTATATAGTAACATCAGCATATAACTTTATCACCACTAACAACAAAAGGAAAATCAGCATTTCTATTATCATTTCTACACATATTCTTTCTTCCTTATCCTCTTTCTAGTCTTCTAGTCATTACTCCCGCTGCTGCTCTTCTCTCTTTTCCTCTGCCTCATCATTATTATTATCATCATCATGTCTTCTCGCTTAAATATCTATTCATCAAGACTTTCCTCTTTTTGCTAGCTACAGTTACTAACCATACTTTTCCACATTCCATTTTATTTTTCCAGACTTTTGTTTAGTTTTTTTGGTTTTTATATATTGTATTGTTTTTTCTTATTTATCGTTTTTGCATTTAAATGGTACGATCATCTGATATACTTGTATATACTTTTTCCATGGGGTTTCTTTTTATTGAAAAACAAAAGATTGAATTAAAACTCAGGTGAGAATATCGGATTTCGAATTTCAGTTTTTCGCCTAACCCATCTTTCTGCCTTGGACCTAACAAAATGGAAGCTCATGAAATGGAGAAAATGGTTATAACTTTTGAGTTTTATATGTATATGGACAATTGTAGGAATTATCTTGAAATATTTTTCCTAACAATTATTTCAAACATCTGCCTTTAGATCAGACTGTTTATAAAGACATATAAAAAATCATTTCAGTTTATGCAATGTGAACAAAAAATGTTAAAAAAATATGAAAAACTTGTCCATGGTTTAAAAAAAAACCCCATGAAAAAGCTATGTATTTCTATTTCCTTAAATGTTTCTCAACATTAATTATAGTTTAAATAGGTATAGCAAGTCTTCCCACAACAAAATCAAAAAGAACAAAAACAATTTCAAATAATTTAAACTAAGAAAATGACACTCAAAAACTATAAGAAAATCATAGACATTCCATTTTTTAGCAATGATGATAGTTTTGTGTTTTGAATTATATAAATGGTTTCATTATCTTCATTTGGTTTTGTTTGTTTTTGGGGGTACAATGGAGGAGGCACATTTATTGTAAGGTTTTTTTTTTATTTTTCTTGTTTTTTATCTCGTGTATATATTAATTATGTTTATACGAATTGTCAAGTTAAAAATATTTTGCATTTCAAATTTATTTTTTATTATTTGTTATTTGAAAGGTGCTGGTTTGGTTTTCAGTAATTATGGAAAATGCTTTGATTTTGTTTTTTTGGTTTTCCTGAATTTTATACTAATGCTTTGCGGATTACACAAATTTATATTTATATATATATATATAAATATATAATATATGTGTGTATATGTATGTATACGTGTTTCTTTCTTTTTGTTTATTAAAAATTTTATATTTTGTTTTGTTTGTAAAAGTTTTACTAATACAATAAACATGATTAATATTTTCTTTCATTTTTTTTATAGGTATAGAACTTTTTTCTCATTTTTTTTCTTTGTATATTTTTACTATTTTTTTTTCTTTTTGATCTTTGGATTACTAGGCAAGGTAGCTTGATGTTTTTTTTTTAATTTAAATTATGTTCTTTGGTTTTTTTTTTGTTTATTTTGGAAAAGCAACATATAATTTGTATTTGTATTCTTTTGGCTTCGTTTAGCGTTTGCTTTGGTTTGTTTTGGTTTTTGGTAATTAATTTTTTGAAAATAAATAACAATTAATTACCTAATTTGAGTTCAATTTTTGATGTTTTTTTTTTTTATTTTTTTGGCAAAAAAGAATGAAAGCATAAATAGGCGGCAATTTGCAAAACAAAATGGCATCAATGAGCCAATAATCCGCCATATTTCTCTTATCTTTTTACCATTTCAGCGCACGAAGCTTGAGATATTGCATTTTTTCTGTTGCTGTCCAAATACATTTAGTCCAAAATACACATAGTTTAGTTGGTATAGGCTGTTGTTGTTGTTGTTGCTGTTGTTGTGGGTTTCGAGTCGGAAAAGTCGGGGTCAAGTGATCCACTCATTTAGTCGTCGTCGTCGTCGTGGTCAAATGCAATAAACAAGCCCGTGGCCTAGAATTCTAAGCGATAGGCAGAGCATGAGGTCTCATGATCCTGCAAATTAATTGTGCAACGCGAAGCTGATGGCGATAAATCAATACGATGTTTAGCCAATAGCTCCTCGTTCTCCGCTACCCAATAGCCAAGTACGTCTGTGTCATAAGTTGGTATAATGGTGACCTCTGTAAGCAAAATGGGATTCGTTGAGTGTTTAAATGTTAAACGGCATAATTGTATATTACTCACCTAGTTCCTTGTCCTCCCAGGTTTGTTTTGCTTCCAACAAGGCATCGTATACTTGGCGACTGGGTTCAGTGCCCGAGAATACATAGTAGCGGGCACGCACCCGTTTAAAGAAGTCCACATGGGCATAGTAGGAGTTGCCGTTGTGCGGAACATAGGTTAAGTCCACGTAGACTGGAGCCGGTTTCTTGGCCTTGTTTGGCGATTCGCTGCGTTTGCGTAAATTCTTTTCATTATTCAAACGTGTCTTGGTTGCCACCAATCGACGTTCTTTCTTTGGGGTGGTGCGTATATCAGAGCCTCCCTCAATTGGTGCAGGTGAGGGTAGGCCCAGTGGCTTGCCCCATTCTTCTAGCCGATCCTTTGGTAAAGTTCCGGTTGTTGAAGTGGTTGTTGTTGTTGCTGCTGTTGTTGTTGTTGTCGTTGTTGTAACGATGCCACTCTCAGTTGTGATTCCGGTAGTTTCGCTAGCGGACGTACTGCTGAAACTGGTTTCACCTGTCCGCACTCGCTGAACGTCGCTAAGTGGAAAACGTTGACGTTCCGCGGTGCTGCTTACAATTTGCTCTACCTCCTCGGCCTTTGATGGCGAATATGAGTACTTAGCCGTTACGGAAGACATTACCTCAACCCCACGGGCTTGCACATGCTCATCGAGTGCCTTCTGGAAATCGTTATCAGCTTCGTCAAGGAACTTGTGTCCCGCCCAGGTTTGACTAGAGCTCTCTACACTCTCGGATGATTGGCTCGCAGGTGGTGAGTCTGTCAATAAATTTCCACGTATGGGAATGGGTTCACTTGGTAGCTTAGCACACTCAAAGCTATCGGGTAGTGCGCCATAGAAGGAAGTGGCCATGGGATCGGCGGTTCGTACTGGTAGAGCCCGTGCTGTAGAGTGTTCTTCGCTGCCATATAGTGGAGGAATTATATCATCCTGACTGTCGTCCGCATCTAAATCTGAACGCTTGCTAATGCCAGAGCTGGAGTGCTGCAGTTCATAGCTAGCACTTCGCGGGGAACCAGGTAGCTCTTCATCATCTTCACTGCCTGGAGTGCTAGATCGGTAGATACCACGCAGCAAGGCCACTTCTTTAGGCAGAATCTGATCGCGCTCACTCTCGCTGGTGGTGCGTGTAGTAGTAACAACAACTTTCTCCCCATCTGGCTCGGAACTGTCTGTGGTGGTTACCGTCTTCTGTTCCGTCACTATCTCTTTTCCATCAGATGATATGACTTTTGTCACTGTCGTTATGGTTGTGGTAATGATCTTCTCGGTGCTACCACCCAAAGCTGCACTGCTGCTCTCTAGATCACGTGGAGCACTTGCCTCAATAATGGTATCGCTATCGCCACCAGTCAGCGATTTAAGCTCATCTTTGCTAACACGGGGGAAGGGAGATGTGGGCTTCGGCGATGATTCGGATGTCGATTCTGTATGGGATTCCCGTCCTAACGGTGTTGGTATGGATTGACTTTCAGAAGTTAAAGCACCAGGACTAGACTTACCACTTATATCCTTGGGCGACAACGGACCCGAGGTGGAGGCAATGGATTCGCTCTTGGCGGAAACTGCAACTGAAGTTGGTGCTGATGCTGTCGATGGCTTTACACTGGGACTGACTGGTGCAGTGGGCGGAGTTTTGCGATCTGCGACTTCACTCTCAGACTCGCCTTCTGCTTCAGATTGGATGTCTACTTGAGTGAGTGTAATTGACTCCACTTTTGATTTGGAGCTTGTCTGCTTATTCGACTCTAGCAGAGTTGTTGTCTGGGTCTGAGTTTGAGTTTGGGTTTGAGTTTTGGTTATCTCCTGCTCTTGCTCATATTCTTCCTCTTGAAGCGTGGCAACATTGCTTATCTCTTCGGAGGGCTTGTAGATGCTTGTCATCATAATGGTAGCTATGGATTTGGACCGACCTTCTTTCAGATTAATGCCCTCATCTTCACCGCCGTCATCTTCGGGATCGCTATGTGTGTGCCGACTATCACTCGTGTGACTTAGCAGAGACTCACGTCTGGATTCGTCTGTGCCAACAAACATGGGCTTCTGGGAGGTGCCAATACTAATACCTTTCTTTATGGACTCTTCGGTTGATTTCGTGGCTTCAGCAATAAATGATTCCTTTGCCGAAACTATTTTTTCGGTGGCAAGAAACTCGGCCACGGTTTCTTTTAGGTTATCTTTGACAGTTTCATCTGTTTCAATTGTGCTGGTGCTGGTGTTGGTGGTATCAGTTGTGCTGGTGATGCCAGTAGTGGTTCCTTTTTGAGTACTTGTCGTTTGAATCTCACTTACTATCGACTCAGAAGAACACTCCTCAGATTGTGTAAGTAATTCCTCATGTTGCACGGTTGACGAAGTGGTGACCTTCTCTGCTACTTTGCTGCTTGTTTTTGAGATTAGCTCCTTTTCGGTTAACAAACTGCTAAGAGACTCACGACGTGAACTGTCCTCCACTTTGAGGCTGCTGCTTAACGATTCGCTGAGAGATTCTTCTTTAAGGTGCGTTTGACTCACAACTGTCTTTGAAAAGGTTGTTGTTGAATCAGTTGACTTTTCTTCCTTTTTGCTCTCATGGCAAGATGAGAGAATGGAATCAGCACAGTGCGATCCCGAAGTCTCTTCTTGACTGGCGCTTGAAGTGGGACGAGAGGTCTTAATCTCCTTCTCGTTGGCTACAGGGCCAGAAAGAGATATATCCTTGGAATCAACTGATTTAGTTTCTTCTCTAATACTCGTCTGAGAGGTTGATCGCGATTGTTCCTTGGATGACTTGCAAACTTCCTCAATCTGATCCACCACGGATTCTGGACGGGAGGCTAATGAAGATTCTATGCCAACGAATTCAGTTGTGATTTTATTACCGGCAGCTTGCAGTTGAGCCTTTTCAGACTGTTCAATTTTATCCTTTTCTTCTATAGAAACAGGTCCCGACTTTTGATCAGGAGATGATTTCTCGGACTCGATATCTACTTTTATGGTGTCGATTTCCAAAGTCTTATCAAACTCTCCACTTGAGCATATATCTTCTGACCCTTTAAGCTTTTCTTCCAATTCCTTTTCATTAAAGTCTGGTATTATATCAGTTATATCCTTATCGGACTTCAGAACCTTGGCGACATCAGCTACAATTTTGGCGACTTCTTCTTCACGTGGCGATAATGGACGTACTGGCTGCTGAGGTAGTGTGCTTCCCAAATCTGTCGGGGGTGAAAACCTATGCTCTTCATCTTCTTCTTTAATATCGTGTAAAATAGTTTCATCGCGTTCACAAATAGTAACTGTGAATTCCGGAGAACCCACTGTAGTTATGTGAGTCTCACGCAGTTCTGAGAAACCACTGAGATCCAATCCTTGTGTACTTTCAGTGGTTGTTTCGGTCTTAGAGACCAGTTCGGTAATATTTTCAGAGATCGCTTCTTTTGTGTCAATGATTTTGGATGCAATCGTCTCAGTCGTTTTACTGACTTTGTTGTCGACCAATGACATTAACTCTGTTAATTGCTCGCTACTTTCTTTGGTAAACTGTTGCACAGATTCTACGGTGCTTTCTGTTTTTTTCTCCAAGGATACAAGTGTCTCTTCAGTTTTCTTTGAAATTTGATTTAATAGACTCTCAACAGAAGTTTCTGACTTTTTGGACGATGTTTCTAATATTGAAGTGATTGTTTGATTCGCTTCACTTATATCTGACGAACCAGTTACCGCTGTTGATATGATATGTTCTTTCACGCTATCTGATTCTAATAATTTCGGGGCCTCATCTACTGGACTTGATACTGTAAGCGATGCTCCTGCTTTGGAGAGCTCCGCAGGTTGTGAAAGACTCGGAGATTTAGGAGAAGATTGTGCCACTCCACTCTGTGAAAAATCACCCTCTGCTACATCTACGGGACTTGATAGTGTCGGAAGTTTTCCTTTATCTTCGCCGGCAGATAGGTTCAAATTTAAACTGGAAATATCTTTTGGACCCTCTTCAATGGGCGAGGAGACTGTTTCTGTTACCGATTGCGGTCGCGAGGCGGTAGGAGATTTGTCATCTTTAATGCTCTCAGGTCTTGAGGATTCCTTAGACTGCTTATCCGTAGCACTTGCCGCCACTGATAATTGAGGTGAAAGGATGGGGGGATGAATAATATCAGATGTGGATTCACGACGAGAGGTCTCTTGGGATTTTTCATCCCTGATACTTTCGGGTTTTTCTGATTTATCCTTTATACTCTCAAGTACAGATTCGGGTCGCGAAACTTCCATAGGGGCATCTTTTGCATCCTCCTGTTTACAGGCTTCGTTAATGGATTCACGTCGGGATTGTTCCTTGGATCCAACAGTTATACTTTCCACTGCAGATCCTGAACGAGAAATCTCCTTAGATTCCAGTGGACATTCTTCTTCCTTGACATTTTCGGACTTAACACTTTCAGCCACTGATTCAGGGCGAGATGGTTCCTTGGACTTTTCTGCAGGTGTGGTCTTTGGGATTTCAGTTTCATCTTTAACAATGTCAGCCACAGATTGAGGACGTGAGACATCTTTAGAAGCAAGTGGAGACTTTTCATCCTTGACACTTTCTGCCGTAACACTTTCAACATTTGATTCACGGCGAGACGGATCCTTGGATTTGTCAGCAGATGTGCTCTCTGGTTTTTCAGCTTCATCTTTAGCGCTATCGGCCACAGATTGAGGACGCAGCGGAGAGTTCTCATCCTTGACACTTTCTGGCTTTGTACTTTCAGATGATTCACGATGAGGAGAAGAGGCTGTTCCAAATATTTCCTCACTCCACAAAGCAGATTCTGGTGCCTCATCAACTGGGCTAGACACGGTAGTCGTTGTGGTAACCTTTGAGTGCTCCGCTGGCTGGCTAGTTAACACTTTTTCTGTTGTAGTATCTAAAATCAATTGCTGCGAAAAGTCCCCGTCTGCTACATCTACCGGACTGGATAATGTTGGAAGATTTCCTTTAGCTTCTTTTAAACTCAAAGCTAGGCCTGAACTTGGTCCAAGCTCGACGTCATTAAAATCTTTGGGAGCCTCTTCTATGGGAGAAGAAGCTGTTCCCAAATCTCCACTCAAATCTTCTGAACATTCTGGTTGTGACAAACTACCCTTTAATTGAGTTGCTTCTAGGCTGAGTGTAAGGCTGGACTTTTCAATTAGTTCAAAATCTGAAAACTCAGTAACAGACTTCTCCATTGAAGACGATACTATTGGATCGACTGGACCGGAACTTGTTGTTTTTTCAACCCAAACCCTAGATATTTCTTCTGTAGCACCACTGAGGTTAGAGCTTGATTCGTCAGCACGCGAGATCTCCAGCTTCTCTGTTTCATCTTCGCCAGTGTCAGCCACAGATTGAGAACGCGAAACTTTATTTGAAGCTAATGAAGACTTTTCATCCTTAACGCTTTCAACAATTGATTCACGGCGTGACGGTTCTTTGGATTTGTCAGCAGATGTGCTTTCTGGTTTTTCAGCATCATCTTTAACGCTGTCAGCAACTGATTGAGGACGTGAAGCATCTTTAGAAGCAAGTGGAGACTTTTCATCCTTAACGCTTTCTGCCTTAATACTTTCAGACACTGATTCCCGGCGAGACGGTTCCTTGGATTTGTCAGCAGATGTGCTTTCTGGTTTTTCAGCATCATCTTTAACGCTGTCAGCCACTGATTGAGGACGTGAAGCATCTTTAGAAGCAAGTGGAGACTTTTCATCCTTAACGCTTTCTGGTTTTACATCCTCTGCTACTGATTCACGGCGAGATGGATCCTTGGATTTGTCAGCAGGTGTGCCCTCTGGTTTTTCAATTTCATCTTTAATGCTGTCAGCCACAGATTGAGGACGTGAAGCATCTTTAGAAGCAAGTGGAGACTTTTCATCCTTAACGCTTTCTGCCCGAACACTTTCAGCCACCGATTCACGACGAGATGGTTCCTTGGACTTGTCAGCAGATGTGCTCTCTGGTTTTCCAGCTTCAGCTTGAGCGCTGTCAGCCACTGATTCAGGACGTGAAACATCTTTAGAAGCAAGTGGAGACTTTTCATCCTTAACGCTTTCTGGTTTTACATCCTCTGCTACTGATTCACGGCGAGATGGATCCTTGGATTTGTCAGCAGGTATGCTCTCTAGTTTTTCAGCTTCATCTTTAACGCTGTCAGCCACTGATTGAGGACGTGAAGCATCTTTAGAAGCAAGTGGAGACTTTTCATCCTTAACGCTTTCTGGTTTTACATCCTCTGCTACTGATTCACGGCGAGATGGATCCTTGGATTTGTCAGCAGGTGTGCCCTCTGGTTTTTCAGTTTCATCTTTAATGCTGTCAGCCACAGATTGAGGACGTGAAGCATCTTTAGAAGCAAGTGGAGACTTTTCATCCTTAACGCTTTCTGCCCGAACACTTTCAGCCACCGATTCACGACGAGATGGTTCCTTGGACTTGTCAGCAGATGTGCTCTCTGGTTTTCCAGCTTCAGCTTGAGCGCTGTCAGCCACTGATTCAGGACGTGAAACATCTTTAGAAGCAAGTGGAGACTTTTCATCCTTGAAGCTTTCTGCCTTAACACTTTCAGCTAGAGATTCACGGCGAGATGGATCCTTGGATTTGTCAGCAGGTGTGCTCCCTAGTTTTTCAGCTTCATCTTTAATGCTGTCAGCTACAGATTGAGGACGTGAGGCATCTTTAGAAGCATGTGGAGACTTTTCATCCTTAACGCTTTCTGCCTTAATACTTTCAGACACTGATTCCCGGCGAGATGGTTCCTTGGATTTGTCAGCAGGTGTGCAATCTGGTTTTTCAATTTCATCTTTAATACTGTCAGCTACAGATTGAGGGCGTGAAGCATCTTTAGAAGCAAGTGGAGACTTTTCATCCTTAACGCTTTCTGCCCGAACACTTTCAGCCACCGATTCACGACGAGATGGTTCCTTGGACTTGTCAGCAGATGTGCTCTCTGGTTTTCCAGCTTCAGCTTGAGCGCTGTCAGCCACTGATTCAGGACGTGAAACATCTTTAGAAGCAAGTGGAGACTTTTCATCCTTAAAGCTTTCTGCCTTAACACTTTCAGCTAGAGATTCACGGCGAGATGGATCCTTGGATTTGTCAGCAGGTGTGCTCCCTAGTTTTTCAGCTTCATCTTTAATGCTGTCAGCTACAGATTGAGGACGTGAAGCATCTTTAGAAGCATGTGGAGACTTTTCATCCTTAACGCTTTCTGCCTGAATACTTTCAGACACTGATTCCCGGCGAGATGGTTCCTTGGATTTGTCAGCAGGTGTGCCCTCTGGTTTTTCACCTTCATCTTTAACGCTGTCAGCCACAGATGGAGGGCGTGGAGACTTTTCATCCTTAACACTTTCAGCTACAGATTCACGGCGAGATGGTTCTTTGGACTTGTCAGCAGATGTGCTCTCTGGTTTTTCAGCATCAGTTTTAACGCTGTCAGACACAGACTCAGGACGTGAAGCATCTTTAGAAGCATGTGGAGACTTTTCATCCTTAACGCTTTCTGCCTGAATACTTTCAGACACTGATTCCCGGCGAGATGGTTCCTTGCATTTGTCAGCAGGTGTGCCCTCTGGTTTTTCAATTTCATCTTTAATACTGTCAGCTACAGATTGAGGGCGTGAAGCATCTTTAGAAGCAAGCGGAGACTTTTCATCTTTAACACTTTCAGCTACAGATTCACGGCGAGATGGTTCTTTGGACTTGTCAGCAGGTGTGCTCTCCGGTTTTTCAGCATCAGCTTTAACGCTGTCAGCCACAGACTCAGGACGTGAAACATCTTTAGAAACAAGTGGAGACTTTTCATCTCTGTCACTTTCCGCCTGGACACTTTCAGCCACTGACTCACGGCGAGACGGATCCTTGGATTTGTCAGCAGGTGTGCCCTCTAGTTTTTCACCTTCATCTTTAACGCTGTCAGCCACAGATTGAGGGCGTGGAGACTTTTCATCCTTAAGACTTTCAGCTACAGATTCACGGCGAGATGGTTCTTTGGACTTGTCAGCAAATGTGCTCTCTGGTTTTTCAGCATCAGCTTTAACGCTGTCAGCCACAGACTCAGGACGTGAAGCATCTCTAGAAGCAAGTTGAGACTTTTCATCCTTTACACTTTCTGCCTTGACACTTTCAGCTACAGATTCACGGCGAGATGGATCCTTGGATTTTTCAGCAGGTGTGCCCTCTGGTTTTTCAGTTTCATCTTTAATGCTGTCAGCCACAGAATGAGGACGTGAAGCAAGTGGAAACTTTTCATCCGTAACGCTTTCTGCGTGAAAACTGTCAGCCACTGATTCGCGGCGTGAAGGTTCCTTGGATTTGTCAGCAGGTGTGCTCTCTGGTTTTTCAGTTTCATCTATAATGCATTCGGCCACAGACTGAGGACGTGAAGCATTTTTAGAAGCAGGTAAAGACTTTTCATCTTTAACACTTTCAGCCACTGATTCACGGCGAGATGGTTCCTTGGATTTGTCAGCAGATGTGCTCTCTGGTTTTTTAGCTTCAGCTTTAACGCTGTCAGCGACAGACTCAGGACGTGAGACCTCCTTAGAAGCAGGTGAAGATTGTTCATCTTTAACACTTTCTGCCTTGACACTTTCAGCCACTGATTCCCGGCGAGATGGTTCCTTGGATTTGTCGGCAGATGTGCTCTCTGGTTTTTCAGCATCATCTTTAATGCTGTCAGCCACAGATTGAGGACGTGAAGCATCTTTAGAAGCAAGTGGAGACTTTTCATCCTTAAGGCTTACTGGTTTTTCATCCTCTGCCACTGATTCACGGCGAGATGTATCCTTGGATTTGTCAACAGGTGTGCCCTCTGGTTTTTCAACTTCATCTTTAATGCTGTCAGCCACTGATTGAGGACGTGAAGCATCTTTAGAAGCAAGTGGAGACTTTTCTTCCTTAACACTTTCTGCCTTAACACTTTCAGCCACTGATTCACCACAAGATGGTTCTTTGGACTCGTCAGCAGGTGTGCTCTCTGGTTTTCCAGCTTCAGCTTGAGCACTGTCAGCCACAGACTCAGGACGTGAGACCTCCTTAGAAGCAAGTGGAGACTTTTCATCTTGAACACTCTCTGCCTTAATACTTTCAGCCACTGATTCCCGGCGAGATGGATCCTTGGATTTGTCGGCAGGTGTGCCCTCTGGTTTTTCAGTTTCATCTTTAATGCTGTCAGCCACAGATTGAGGACGTGAAGCATCTTTAGAAGCAAGTGGAGACTTTTCATCCTTAAGGCTTACTGGTTTTTCATCCTCTGCCACTGATTCACGGCGAGATGGATCCTTGGATTTGTCAACAGGTGTGCCCTCTGGTTTTTCAGTTTCATCTTTAATGCTGTCAGCCACTGATTGAGGACGTGAAGCATCTTTAGAAGCAAGTGGAGACTTTTCATCCTTAACACTTTCTAGCTTAACAGTTTCAGATACTGATTCGCGGCGAGATGGTTCCTTGGATTTGTCAGCAGGTGTGCCCTCTGGTTTTTCAGTTTCATCTTTAATGCTGTCAGCCACAGATTGAGGACGTGAAGCATCTTTAGAAGCAAGTGGAGACTTTACATCCTTAAGGCTTACTGGTTTTTCATCCTCTGCCACTGATTCACGGCGAGATGGATCCTTGGATTTGTCAACAGGTGTGCCCTCTGGTTTTTCAGTTTCATCTTTAATGCTGTCAGCCACTGATTGAGGACGTGAAGCATCTTTAGAAGCAAGTGGAGACTTTTCATCCTTAACACTTTCTAGCTTAACAGTTTCAGATATTGATTCGCGGCGAGATGGTTCCTTGGATTTGTCAGCAGGTGTGCCCTCTGGTTGTTCAGTTTCATTTTTAATGCTGTCAGCCACAGATTGAGGACGTGAAGCATCTTTAGAAGCAAGTGGAGACTTTTCATCCTTAAGGCTTACTGGTTTTTCATCCTCTGCCACTGATTCACGGCGAGATGGATCCTTGGATTTGTCAACAGGTGTGCCCTCTGGTTTTTCAACTTCATCTTTAATGATGTCAGCCACAGATTGAGGACGTGAAACATCTTTAGAAGCAATTGGAGACTTTTCATCCTTAACACTTTCTGCTTCAGCTTCAGCTTTAACGCTGTCAGCCACAGACTCAGGTCGTGAGACCTCCTTAGAAGCAGGTGGAGATTTTTCATCTTTAACACTTTCTGCCTTGACACTTTCTGCCTTGACACTTTCAGCCACTGATTCTCGTCTAGATGGTTCCTTGGATTTGTCAGCATGTGTGCCCTCTGGTTTTTCAATTTCATCTTTAATGCTGTCAGCTACAGATTGAGGGCGTGAAGCATCTTTAGAACCAAGTGGAGACTTTTTATCTTTAACACTTTCAGCCACAGATTCCCGTCGAGATGGTTCCTTGGATTTGTCAGCTATTGTGCTCTCTGGTTTTTCAGCTTCAGCTTTAACGCTGTCAGCCACAGACTCAGGACGTGAGACCTCCTTAGAAGCAGGTGGAGACTTTTCATCTTTAACACTTTCTGCCTTGACGCTTTCAGCCACTGACTCTCGTCGAGATGGTTCCTTGGATTTATCATCAGGTGTGCTCTCTGGTTTTTCAGTTTCATCTTTAATGCTGTCAGCCACAGATTGAGGACGTGAAGTATCTTTAGAAGCAATTGGAGACTTTTCATCTTTTACACTTTCAACCACTGATTCACGGCGAGATGGATCCTTGGATTTGTCAGCTATAGTGCTCTCTGGTTTTTCTGCTTCAGCTTTAACGCTGTCAGCCACAGACTCAGGACGTGACATCTCTTTAGAAGCAAGTGGAGACTTTTCATCTTGAACACTTTCTGCCTTAACACTCTCAGCGACCGACTCCCGGCGAGAGGGATCCTTTGATTTGTCAGCAGTTGTTTTCTCTGGTTTTTCAGCTTCAGCTTTAGCGCTGTCAGCCACAGACTCAGGACGTGAGACCTCCTTAGAAGCAGGTGGAGACTTTTCATCTTTAACACTTTCTGCCTTGACGCTTTCAGCCACTGATTCTCGTCGAGATGGTTCCTTGGATTTATCATCAGGTGTGCTCTCTGGTTTTTCAGTTTCATCTTTAATGCTGTCAGCCACAGATTGAGGACGTGAAGTATATTTAGAAGCAATTGGAGACTTTTCATCTTGAACACTTTCAACCAATGATTCACGGCGAGATGGATCCTTGGATTTGTCGGCTATAGTGCTCTCTGATTTTTCAGCTTCAGCTTTAACGCTGTCAGCCACAGACTCAGGACGTGAGACCTCCATAGAAGCAAATGTAGACTTTTCATCCTTTACACTTTCAGCCTTAACACTCTCAGCCACTGATTCCCGGCGAGATGGTTCCTTGGATTTGTCAGCAGTTGTGCTCTCTGGTTTTTCAGCTTCATCTTTAATGCTTTCGGCCACAGATTGAGGACGTGAAGTATCTTTAGAAGCAATTGGAGACTTTTCATCTTTAACACTTTCAGCCACTGATTCACGGCGAGATGGATCCTTGGACTTTTCAGCTATTGTGCTCTCTGGTTTTTCAGCTTCATCTTTAACGCTGTCAGCCACAGACTCAGGACGTGAGACCTCCTTAGAAGCAAGTGGAGACTTTTCATCTTTAATACCTTCTGCCTTAACACTCTCAGCGACCGATTCCCTGCGAGATGGTTCCTTGGATTTGTCGGCAGGTGTGCCCGTTGCTTTTACAGTTTCATCTTTAATGCTTTCAGTCACAGATTGAGGACGTGAAGCATCTTTAGAAGCAAGTGGAGACTTTTCATCCTTTACACTTTCTACCTTAACACTTTCAGCCACTGATTCACGGCGAGATGTATCCTTGGATTTGTCAGCAGGTTTGCCATCTGATTTTTCAGTTTCATCTTTAATGCTGTCGGCCACAGATTGAGGACGTGAAGCATCTTTAGAAGCAAGTGGAGACTTTTCATCCTTTACACTTTCTGCCTTAACACTTTCAGCCACTGATGCACGGCGAGATGCATCCTTGGATTTGTCAGCAGGTGTGCGTTCTGGTTTTTCAGTTTCATCTTTAATGCTGTCAGCCACAGATTGAGGACGTGAAGTATCTTTAGAAGCAATTGGAGACTTTTCATCTTTAACACTTTCAACCACTGATTCACGGCGAGATGGATCCTTGGATTTGTCAGCAGGTGTGCTCTCTGATTTTTCAGCTTCTTCTTTATTGCTGTCAGCCACAGATTGAGGGCGTGAAGCAACTTTAGAAGCAAGTGGAGACTTTTCATCTTGTATGCTTTCAGCAACCGATTCTCTTCTGGACGGATCTTTGGATTTGTCAGCAGGTGTGCTCTCCGGTTTCACGGCTTCATCTTTAACACTGTCGGCCACAGATAGAGGACGTGAAGCTTCTTTTGATGCAAACGGTGACTTTTCGTCCTTGTCACTCTCTGGCTGAGAGTCTTCCGTTACTTTTTCGTTGCTTGTCTGGTCCTTGACACTCTTTTCTTGGGTAATTTTTGAACTTTCGGCGTGGATGGATGTTTGTGGGGTGGCCGATTCCGTTAGGGCAACTGGTTGTTCTTTTTGGATCTCTGTTTCAGTTACCTGCATCTCAACTTCAATTGCTTCTTCAATTGTATCCGGGCTCTCTAGTGAAGTAGTGTCTTCGCGTTCCTTAACCTTTGTGGGCAATGCAGATGGTTGAACAAGTTGGGCTGGTAGCTCATCTTCGGAAGTGATATCGCTGGCTTCTTTTTCCTCAGGAGTACTGACCGATTTCTTTAAATCTTTCTCTGCTGCCTTTTCTTGGGGTCTGGCTTCAGTGTTTGTGACCACAGCCGTTTGAATAGACTGTTCAGTTTCAACGGTCAATTCCTTCGTTTCGGTAATATTCGTTAAAATTGTGCTTTGCTGTGCATTTTCCTGAGTTGGTTTAGGGGGTTCGGTTTTGGGCGTTGCTACATCTTCGAAATGGGGTTGTACCTCCAATTCTGGTTCCTTGGCATCCTTTTCATCGTCAGTTTCTTTTTCTTCTTTGGCAGCTTCCTCTTTGTGCGAAATATGACTGTCCTTCTCGTAAAGACATAAATCGGCTTCCTCATGGACAGGTAAATCGGCTACTTCATCAGGTGTCTTGATGACATCGCGCATTAGGTTCTGTTGAGCTTCAAATGTCATTTTCTTTGGCAACACGCGATCTCCAGCGTCCTGGGGCTCGGCAAGAACGGGTATCTTGGTGGCCACTATTGGGACAAAGGCAACGTCCGCAGCGGCAATAGAAGCTGCTAAAGCTGGTACTGGCACTTCAGCATTTGCTACCGTTACAATGGCTTCCACCTCTTTGGTCTCTTCCTTAACATATTTCTCCTCAATCACCAAGTCTTCTTTGATCTGATCCAAAGGTATGCGCTCATCCTCAGGAAGTGTGGGTGCCGTTGTAGCACCTGACTCGATTGTTGCCGAGAACTTTTCCTCTGGAAGACTTTCTTGCAGGTTAACGGGCAGTGCCTCCGGGATTTCAATCGGTTCATCTTTTGTATCAGAGGTTCTCTTGCTTATCTTCTCCTCAGGGGTTGGAGAGGAGTATTCTTCCTCAGTAGGTTTAGCCAATTGCTCGTCGGTCCGGGATTTGACTATAATATCTTTGGCAGTGGCTATAATTTCCTGTAGTTCAGCTTTAATTTCCGACTTCTCAGGCGTAGAGACTGTTTGGTGGTCATGACTGTCTTCCAAACGAGCTTTTCGCTCAGCTGCCTCCACTTTGGCAATAGCTGCTTCAATCTCCTCTTCAGCGCTCTTCTTGCGCTTCTTCTCCGACTCTTGAGAGTCACGCTGATGTTTTTGGATCTCCTCTTCTTTAGTCATGCTGCTCTCTTGCTCTATAATAGAGTCCTCGGTATATTGTTCCACCTCTTCTTTTTCGATAATCAAGTATTCCTCTTCTTCGTCGGCCTCTGTTGTACTGTCCTGCTTGGCCATTTCTCTGAGCTCGGCCTTAATCTGTTGCTGACGTTTCATCTCGTCGCGGCTGAAAACAGCTTCTATCTCACGCACTACTTCCTGCTCTTCTTTAAGATCGTCTAGCTCGCGCTGCTTTTCCGCAAGTTCCAGTTCCTGGGAAGCGGTCAGCTCCTGCAATTTTTTGGCAGCGGTTGCATCGTCTGCTGAGGGTGTGGACACTAGACTTGAATCGGTTGTGCCCCCTTTGTCTAACCGTGATTTTTTGATTTCCGCTTTTGGTTTAGCCGACTTGATGGGACTACCAGGTGCTGGCGCACGCTTTGACGGCGATACACCACGAGGACGTCGCGATATCGGCTTTCGCTGTGCAACTGTTGTGTGGGTTGAAGTCTTTGTTTCCGCTTGCTGGAATTTTCTTTCTCCTGAACTAGAAGTGGCAGAGCTGGCTGCAATCCGCTTTGTAGATGCAGCTGTCTGACGAGCTGAGGCTGCCGCTGCTGCCTGCTGCTTTGATTCAAGTACCTTGCGATTGTTGGCCTCCTTGGCGCTTTTCGCCGGCGTGCTACTTGGACTAGACCTGGTGGCGGCGGTGCGAGTCATTAATTTAGGTTTGACATCACGGCCACCGGGAGTGCGTGAAGCGGCCGGCGTAGCGGTCGGTGAACTCTTCTTGTCATCCCGCTTAACCAGCTTGCGATCCATAGATTTCGGTGGCTTGGTGTCGATCCGGGAACGAACTACAGGCTTCACTTCGGCGCGGGGTTTCTCCGTTTTACCTTTAGGCGGTTTGCCTGACTTTCCAGGTGCAGCAGCTTCAATATGCGCGGCGTCGACGGCGTCTTTTTGTCCAGTTGTGGGTTTGATTATAATGACTTCCACCTTTTTCTCTTCACCGGCATCCTTATTGTCCGCTTCAGTGTCTGGAACGGTTTCTGCTTCCAATTCAGCTTCGGTATCCGCTTCCGGTTCAACGTGCACAGCCTCATCGCCTGTATCTACTGCAGGTTCCGGCTCTGGCTCATCTGTATCAATCGAGTCAACCTTTATTCCAAGACTTTGCGGAACTGCTGCTTCCTCTGCGGCAGCAGCAGCCGCAGCAGCTGCCTCCTTAGCCTTATTGTCTTGCTGATGCTGCACGGCAACTGCTGCACTCGGTACGGGACCAAATTTGACAGGTTTATAACTTGCACTTGGTGGAGCTGGAGCTGCTTCGATGGCTGACTTAAGCGTCTTGCGGGTACTGCTTACTGTCTGAATGGCAGGCGCAATTGACTTGGCCGTACATGTCGAGTGCTTCATAAACTCCAAATGCTTAAGCTTCTCTAGACCCTCTTGGATCTTAAAGTCTGGAGTACTTCCCGGGAAGAGAATACGCGTAATGGTGTCATCCGGATTGGCCGGTTGCCATACCAACAGTGCGCAAATTGAGACTAAATTCTGCAATGGAAAGTTAAACTCTTTGGTGTCCCGCGAAGCGAAAAGTCGCTGATCGCCGGCATGCCATTTTTGCATAAATTCCTTGACCTCCTTCGAGTCCCGAGCCGGACTAATCACATACATGTCTAGGGTGCCATGGCCTACCTTGTGATATAGATTAATTGGATCTTGATTGCGATAGCAACTCTGTGGTTTCAGATCTAAAGATTTAAGATCGCTGACCAAGCTATGGCCACGTTCAAAGAGGTCAATCAGCAATGGATTGCGGTCCTTGTCGCCATCGGGACTCGGCAAACCCTTGCGATCAGGTACATTTCCAAAAAAGTGTCCAATCTGGGGATAAACATGTGACTCACGTTTTCGCCCAACTACTGCGCCAAGGCCCTGGACATTACTGTTGTTAAGGCGTGTCATTAGCACCGCATCCAGACGGTCTAGATGTCGGGCAAAATCCCAAAAGCATGCCTTGCGATTAAAGCCGCCATCAACTATAAGATAAACATAAGCAATAGTATCAATGTGCAAGATCAAATGCAATCCAAAACTTACCTAGCATATTAAAGCCATTAATGCCAAACAGAGCAGCATCACCCTGACCACCAGGAAAGACATATAGAGTTGGATGGGTAAAACGTATATTTCCCACAACATCTGACGTCTCTAGCAATTCCCGCAATGATGTTGGCACTACCATGGGCGCTAAATAGTCTGTAATGCCAATAACAAAACACAGTCAATCAAAATTCACTTCAAATAACATATCCAAGCTTACCTAAGAAGCCATTAATGCTCTCACTACTGGTATCCAAGACATCGACCGGATTGATTCTGATCCTGCATTGCCGTGCAAAACCTTTATCCGGTAATGTATGCCAGAGACCAGCATCTGCGCAGTGTATATTCATTGTTATGGTATCCGCATAGGCGCGAATAACTCTTTGTACATCGTGCTCTTGAAATGCCTCTGCAAAATCGGATACCGAAAAGGTACCGTCCTGCAATATCCAGGAACCGTTACCGGTGAACGTATAGCCAGCGTGTATTATATGACGATGACGCGTAAAACTGCTGAGCAGATTGCGCATACATTGTATGAGCGTATTGTATTGCGGATGGATGAGCACCTCTGTCACTAAGTTCTCGCTGGCATATTGTATGAGACGTTCACCTAAAAATAAACGAACAAAAACCAGAATAAATTCCACATCAAAAAGTTTATTTCAGTTGAATTTTTATCGTCCCATCTCATAATTATTACTTCATGTAAACTACATTGTGTGTAACTTTTCTAAAAGCAAACGGCCATTATATTATATTATCGACGACTAACCCAAGCCTGATCCCGACCATTTTGGCTAAACCATCTGGCACACAAATGAATAGAAAACTAAAGTGTCGAGTGTCCGAGAGGCGCTTAAGGGGCTTGCAAAGGCTAGACTATTGGTTAAAGCATCCTGCTCGGGCCATAGAATTTGAAGCGTTGAGCACGCACACGAAATCAAGTGGATTTAAATTGTCAGACATGGTTAAGTTAAGTTGGTTTTATTGTCTCCAATGGGGATAGTGCGGAAGTGGAATAGGTGGTAAACCCTGCCAGAGACGATGCCAGGAGGTGGAAAAATATAAGAATGAAGAAGGAGAAGAACTAACATTTGTTAGTTGGCCCGGCTGGAAATTATTTCATAAATCTTTAATTTAGATGGCTTCATTAAGTGCCCCATAGCATGCACATCTTTTTGGGTAATTTTTGGTCAGCGTCCTTGACGATGACCTTGTCATGATAACTACAATAATGGCGATGGCTTTTGCGTTGCTGCTCCCTGCACTGAATGCTTTTATAACCATGCGTAAGTAAAAAAAAAAAACTATTGTTTTTTTTTGCATTTTCTGCACTAAATAGTCGTTGACAAAGGCCGAGTAACGAGAAAAAAAAAAACTAAGAAGAAGAACACCCTAGGTTTCATACCGTGTACACTCCCATCACACATGTTATGTGCACATGTACTACGTACGAGTATGTATTTTAGGTCCGTGCTGGTCAAATATGCGCACGTACGCGTAAAAAAGACAAGTAAAAGGGCTGGCAGAGGGAGTAGAGGGAATGGAGGCAAAGACCAACCACTTCCTATGGCTTCGTCCAGCTGGCTGTCTGTTGGTCTGTTGGTCTCTCGGTCTCTTGCTCGTTGCTCGTTCTCTGTCAGTCTCATGTATCCCCTTGTGCTTTTTATAAATGATAATCGTTGCGAGCTCTGCCCCCGAACCGTAGACCGCTCCAACAGAAGACTACTACTCCACCACCACCACTCCCCTATGGAATATGAACCTACGTGTGCCTTATATTTATTGCTTGGCACATGAAACGCGTTGACATATATTACACCCACTACCCCATGGCCCAGACTAAGGCAACCGTGCGTATACGCAATTTTGTGCAAAAATTTAGCCTGACAACTGTCGCATGTTCTACATATTTTACTACCTACTTATTACACACAACACACTATATATGCAATGCATACACATAAATCCATATATATAGATGTTTGCATGTGTATGTCTAGGTAAATGAGAGGTATTAGCATTTCATTACCGCAAAACGCGAAACATGTTCGCCGAAGGGTAGGTAAGACGTGCCCATAAGATCCATCTAACCATATCAATTGAATTTCAACATTAGTCAAAAATGTCAAAATGAAATTGAATCAATTGAAATAATTCGTTGTCAAGTGAAAATATATTATTCTTTGCATAAGGGCAATCAGTTGAATTTGATTTGGTAATTAAAAAGAATGTGTGTCATTGACTTGAAAAGAAATGGAAAATAATTCAACGAACTCAGGAATTTGTTGCTCTTATTCAGAACAGTTCTCTAAATAATATACGAGTTTACACCTATTAAACATCGACATCAATATGTCAATGCCAAATGTCAGTTACCAAAAAATCTTACACCACTTTTCTATTGAAAATCGATTAGGAATGTTACATAAGAAGCTTATATGCCTCAAAAGCCGCATGTAATCGAATCCACATCTATATATGGTGAAAACAATCGGAATGAACACTCAAAATGGTCAAAGTTTTAAAAGCCACACAAAGCACTTGACAAAAAATTTGGAACTTTGAAACAGAAAAGCGCACAAAAATGTAAGAAACCAAAAAGAGCCAAGATGCCGACACAATTGTACCCTTTCCAAGTGAATACTAGAAATCTTTAATTAAACTGCCTCTATTCTGGTAGCTTTTTATTTCCAAGATCTAAGTGTTTGACCGAAAGGATATTGTCCCAACTGTCTCTTTTATATGCATATATTAAGTTGAATTTAATGTACTCGACTCTTTTAAACCCATAATGCTACGTAGACAGGGTAGAAGCAACAGAAACAAATAATGGGCGCCATTCAGGTGCACTTAAAAGTTTGCAACTTTGGTCCCACACCTAAGCCTCACCTAGATTAACCGTTAATAACTCTGGTAAATGCCTAAGAGAGGGCAAAATAAAAGTCCGAAAAAATATATACATATATATATATATAATGCATACCAACAGGCGCAAACTTTTTTGTTATTATTTTCGTTTTTTTTTTCTTTTTCTGTGTTGGCTTGACTGCAAAGTAATTACAGTTTGGCGCCGGTCAGACCCTCAATTTTCCATTCACTCCGATCTGACCCCACTCACTGGCGGGCACAGAAAAAAGTTTCCTGTCAAACCTTTGTGGAAAATTGTAAAAATTGCAGTAGAAGAGAAAAGTTAAACTGAATAGATTTACATTTAAGATTGGGACTAATTGAATTTAGAAATCTTCGACAGTATTTTTTCTACAAAACAATTGGATCCAGATTAGTGAGTGATTAAAAGTTCTTTGAATTTATTTGGCAAATAATCATAATATTAGGTTAACCTTTCCATAGGCTTTGTATTCATTTGTTTAATGCCAGCATGTATATAAATAAATCCCTCGATTTATGGCATTATGTTTTTAATTAGACCAATCGAATTAATTTTTTATTAAGCTTAATGCTTCCAACTCGACATTTTGTGTGTGCTTTTATACCATGCTTTTATTGGATTGCATTGTATATTAAAGGCACCAAATTCTACAAAAAGAAAGGATAGGAAGCGTTTTTTTTATTCCCTATTAATTATGCGAGTTGATAGATCAAAGTAAGCCAAGTTTCATTAGGTACATGGTATACCAAAGCCGGCTCGACAACTTACTTTATATGAGTTTTTGGTCTTTTATGGAAGCAAATCCTAAAGCCGTGAGCTTAGTAATGTCATTAATCAAAAGTTCAGCGGTGGGAGAATGTGGCACAGGTTACATAAATGGATGATGATGATGATGATGTCGATGAGTGGTACCTATGTCCTTGTGTCGGGGCAAAGCCAATAACATCATGTATGTGTCAAAAGAGGCAGTTTCTCATCTCTCATCACTGCTTTGGCCCTGTGCATAATTAACTAAAAGAATGACAAGGAATCCTCAAGTAAATGGCCCACGTCAGCTGAAATTTATTAATTGATGCCGATGCGAACAGCCCACGCATTTTACATACCGACAGTGACATGGACACTGAAACCGACACCAACAACGACACAGTCATCGTCACTGTCACCGACATTGGTATCGACATCAGGATTTCTACCGCCACCATCATCTCCATCTTTTTGAAAAGTGTCAAAGCTCTTCTTCTTCTCTTCTTCGTCGTCGTCTTCTATTGCTTGCTTTCATAGTTTATTTGCTTATCTGGGGTGTCGCAGGCGTCATTCACCTACATACTACATACATTTGAATACATATACATATGCACATATGTATAGTGCATACATACTACATATGCAAATCATGTCTGTCTATCTGGTATTTGCTCAACTTTTCTATTCGTATGTTTTTTTTTCTCCATACATTTTATTTCTTTGTCTGCGTGAGGCGTTTTCAGCTTATTGTCTCTCTTTCTTGCCATTCACCAGTGCTTGAATTATGCATGAGCTTTACACACACACACACACACACTCACACAAGCATTGTGAAAGAGTGTGTGTGTGTGAAAGAGAGAGAAAGACTTTGTCAATACGACCTTGTGTGTGGGTATATGGCCCGGACTCTATCTATCAATTTTGCATACGTTTTATCTCAAGAATTTGTATGGCTTTTAAGGTTATGTTAGCTAACGACTTGGTCTAAGTCTGTGTGTGTATATAAGGGCTCCGGCTAAGCCACATGATGAGTAAAGGTCTTTGTGTGTGTGTGTGTGAAAAGTCCATAATAGTACGATAATGTGTGTAGGTTTGTAATGCGAGATTGCCCCCAAGTAATCACGTTAAGGTTGCAATGTGTTTGATCAATCATCTCGCATTATCGAGAACCACTAACACTCTCCGCTCTCTTACTCTTGGCAAAACTCTCTCTAAGTCATAGTGTTTCTTTCAGCAAAATACACTACCTTCCAGGTAAAGTACATATTAAACGTTCGGCAGATATTTAAGCAAATCAACTTTTTTGTAGCATACTTCTGGGGTGCCATTGATATGAAATTTTTTTTCTCTAGACGATTTCAAAAAGCCTTACTGCTATTCGATATTTCAAAAATATAGACTTTGAAATGGCTTAGATATCTAGAAAACTTATTGTTGATTCTGATTAGTATATGAAGTCAACATTTTTCAAAATAAAACTTAAATATGTATAGCTTAACATGTACGAGACACAATGAATGTAGTGGATACACGAGATCTTAACAAGACCACAAGTTTGTCAAATTTAATGGCACACAAGTGCTTTTGTTACCTTTATGTCTTCGATGCTCTCTATACCAAGGAGCATGACAGACATTTAGTAGAAAGTTTTCATCTCTTAAGGCTAAAATTTGGTTATTGAAGCCCCACAAGAACACTTAAGTAAACTGCATTGAATTCAATTTTTAACCAAAATGTGGGAAGCCAATTCAGGCATAACTTTACCGTTGTGCTTGCTTGATGAGTAAAAGTTAAAGGAAATGAACACAAAGAAGAAGAAAGAAGTGAAGAAGTAAGCCATAAAATATGAATTATGTGCTTGTTCACGACAAACCTTGTAAATTTTGAGAACTTTGGCACAAGCATAAAGAAAAGATAAGTACTGAATAAAAAAGAAAACAAACCTTAAAGATGTCTTTGTCGTTGGCCAGTGGGTTAGTGGATTCGGTTAGATCACAGAGAGAAGCAAACGACTCACCGCTCAAGCACAATGGATAACCAGCAAGGCGAATTTTATTTACAAAATGTTGTGTACTTTCAATTGCATTACAAGAGCCTTCTCGCGGCGTTCATTGAGACGAAGAACGAAGGAAACTAGAGGCTAGAGGCGGCAAAGGATGTATGATTTTTTTGTACCTACCTATTGGGTGTGTTTTATTCTTTTTCATTTTTCATGGCTTTATCTGAAAACTTTTTTTTTTCGGTTTGGGACTTACTTGCGTTCGGAAGTCCTCGCCAGTTGAAAAGTGAACAATCAACAAAAATGTGCCGAATGCAAACGAAAAAGAGAGAATGCCATAGTTGATGCCAACTTTCTTGCCATCTGGACAATGGTAAGTACGAAAGAACAAAACCGAGAGAATAAACAGAAAAGGCATTGAGCGCAGGTGTTGCACTTACCAGGTTCTCCAAGGGCAGCATACTATAATATCATTGAAACGCATTGCTAAAGTGTTTTATATATTTCTTTTTGTATTTCTCACTCCTGTGAATGCAATGTGCAATTAACATTTTTTGTTTTGTTCTGCTTTTTGCAGAAAAAGCTCACTAAACTTTTAGAAATGCTGCCATGTGAACAGATTTTCAAGCATCATTCAAATACTTTTAGGTTTTTTTTTTGTTCATCTTCAATAAATACTTAAGCGAGAGAAAATTTTTAGTTTTATGATTTAATCTCGACAATCATTTGTAGTTCAAATTTTATTGGATTTTGAATGTCTTCATTACGATTTTCAAATAAAATAGTATCCTAACTGAGTTATTATGTGAACTACAAGGAAAGATTCTGTACATCTGTTAATAATGCTAAAAGAAGGTATAAAGACTTTGTTTTTGAAATACAGATTGATATGAGATTGCCTCTCTTCAGAAAAGTATTACCACATTAATTTAATTACTTATTTTCTTTTACTTATGTGACAATTTAAAAAAAACCGATTTCCATTTCTGAAATCATCAAAAACATCTTATGTCCAAGGGCAGATGTAGGGTATAGAAAGCTTTCAGTAAGTAAACCAGCAAACGAATGAGAATTCTTGAACTGCTTATTGCATACTTTTGGCAGTAAGTTTCTGGCTGTCAGAAACAAGACATAACTTTATTTATGTAGGTAAATGTATCTCACAATCAGTGTGAAATTAACTAAATTTCTATCTAAACTTAGTAATGCCTTGAAACAACAATAACTGAAGAAAGCATACTCTCACACTCACACACACACACACACAGAGACAACCAAACAATCACCAATCAAAAGTAAGCCAACGAAGTGCGCACACAACAATACAGAAATCTGTTCGCTCGATGCACTGTGCCGGCAGCCACTTGAATGCATTTCAACAGCGTTTTAGTCTCTAATCCGCAAAGACAACACAACAGACCGGCAATGGAGAGAGGGAGAGGGAGCGGGAGCGGGCAAAAGGAATAGGCACGGGAATACGGGTAAAGGTGGCGTGGTAACACAAAAAACAAAAAAAAAAACAGCGGGGGAGCAGGAGTCGACACTTGGTTGGCTTATTGTTTTTTGCCTGCCAATGCAGTTGGCTGCTCGCTGTTCGCTCGCTGCTTGTGTTGGCCAAATGAAAATTCTGCTTTTATAGTGCATTGCTTGCTTTCGTTCCCTGACTTATTACTGTAAAAAAGTTGTTGCAAAAAGTTAAAGCATCGATGCTGTAAATACCCTCTTAAGTTAAGATTCCCGAACAATTTTTAACAATATTTTGCTTTACTTCACATTGTGCCCTACATTTAGAAACAAGTCAGTTATTGATAAATACTAACGAAATTTCGAAAAAACCTTTTGAAATCTAGTACATATACAATGGAAACTATCTTAATAGAGACAACTTTTAGCCAAAAGCATCTTGTCAATGTTTCTGTCATAGTCAATTTGTGCTTGAGACAATTAACTATCTCCTGGACAAATAATTCTATTTAAAGGACAAAATTTCGACGATATTCGTCTCTTTAGATTTTCACTGTATATCTGTCTATATGTCTGTATCCTATTATATATCCGATTTCAAATAAATAGGTCCATCTCAGGGCTGTGCTCAAACTTTTAAATATATGATATTAACATAATAATAACCATTGATATCAACAACATATGAAATTTCATTAAAAATTTAACATATTATCTTATTTCAAAAGTAATTTTGAAAACGCCATGGGAAATATTAGCAAACTTAATTAGGACATTATTTTGTTTCTTCTAATTTCAATTTTTGGTTGAGAAACTGTGAATAGTATTCTTTGACTTGATATGTATATTAAAGCAAACTTTTGAAAATGGACAAGAAAAGAACTGAAATTATAAAACGTTAAATAAGATTACAGATCTAATCCGTTTAACTTATGTAGAATAGATGCTGTAACTCATTCAATGTAAATTTATAGAGTATAAAAGTTTTTCGAGTTTGAAAGGGTTTTGGAAAATATTTAGAATGCCTCTCGATCAAGCCTTCAAGCCTATGACAGTAGCAGGGTATTAATGCCAACTATACGCATAGGAGAAAAAAACAGAACAAAAGCATTTTAGCTTTTCAGATTTACAGCTTTGTTTCATCTGAAAAGACAATTGTCATAATTTGTTAGTCTAACTTGGTAATTTGCATGGCCGCTCTTCTTGTTTGTGTTTTATGTTCGTTTCGCCTTACTATGTATAGTTAGTACTTTTTCTTTTTTGTTTGTTTGTTTGCTTTGGTTGTTTGACTTTTGATGAACTCGAACTATGAAGCAAACTGAAATCAATTTTCTTCATTTGCCAACTTTTGCCTCTGTTACAATTTCGTGGGTTTTTTTTTGCAATTTTCGTAAAGTTGTGCCATTTGTTTGATCTTCTTTAATGACTTACCATGACGTGCCTCCTCGCCCTCTGGTGCATGTTGTGTAATTGTATTAAGCTCCTCTTCCAAGTCAACATGACAATCGGATACATCCCAGGATAGAAAACCTGTCAATGACACATAACATATAAAAGGATTATAAAATGAAATATTACACATACATATAAGTTGAAAAATCACAATTATAAAGACTTTAAATAGGTCATATATTAAATATGGATTAAAATTCATTTTTGATCGTGAATTAATGATTAAATGAGTCTTCTCTATGCTTAAGTAAAGAATTTAAATTTCAAAAATTTAGCCTTAATATATATTTTTTATGCATTTGAGCGAAGGGAGGTAAAATAAGGTTGTCATATACTATAATATTTTTCTAGTTTGTGGTAAACACTGTGACATGTTTACACATTTAGCTCATTTATCAAACTCTATAGGGAAATTTATATATATGTACATACATTTAAACGATGCACCTACATGCACACACATACACATACATAAACACATATGTATGTAGGTGTATGTAAATTGTATGTGTGGGTTGCGGACAGTTTTCTCTTGGCTCGTGCATAATTTTCATTAATTTTTATAATGAAACACAAAAAAATAGAATATAAATAATTTGTATTTGTAATTTGATAAATAGCCAACCCTCAAGATAAAATATTATGTCATTTGGTCAACAAATTAAAATAAGTGTTTGTAAATAGGATCTGACACACACATCGCTAGGGCATTCTGTTAGTAAACAATAATGATTAAGTATCAAGACTTTTAGAATTTTAAGCCAACATTCAATTTTTATTTTATATGTCTTTTATCTATCAATTCACCTAAGCAAAACAATTCATTTGTATGATTTTGTTAAAAATTATAATTTTTACTAATAATTATTAGTAAATCATACAGAAAAGTAGTCAGCGCGGTTCAGAATTTTTACCAATTTGTTGCTTCCATTTTTGATCCTAGAAGTCTATTAGAATGGAGTTAAAATTTATATATTGAAATTATATAAATTTTTGTATTAGATTTGGAATAAGTGCTACACAAATAATTAAATATTTATAATTTGGAAATTTCTTCGTATTTATCTGCATAACTTTTTGGGTGCTTTTTTGTCTTTTGACGTTTCATTTTCATTGTGTGTGTAGGGCGTCTCATGGTGTGTAATGAGAAACATGGACTCCTTGAATGGCATGAATAACTTATAATAATGATGTCCTTAATGAGTGCTTCAATTTCATTTTTATGCGGTTCTCACATTAATGTTGGTACATAAGATTTTCATGAAAATGAGACTGTCAACTTGACAGTTACCGCCATGGAAAGTCTAAAAGAAAGCGGATACAATGACAGTGACAGAGAGAGAGAGAGAGAGAGAGAGAGAGAGAGAGAGAGAGAGAGAGAGAGAGAGAGAGAGAGGGAGAGAGAGAGAGAGAGGAAAAGAGAGACAGAGAGTGATTCTTAAATATTGGATCAAGCTAAATGACAAATTAAGTGATTTCCAGGTTCCACCAACATTTTAATTCAAGTGCATTTGTGTTGAAAAATTTATTTTATTTAATTTTTTTTGCCAAATCCCTAAAGAAGGGAAACTGTCGGTTTTAGCACTGACTCGGCGCTTCAAGGATTCTTCTTTTTTGTATACCCTTCATTCAGTAGGACAACGAGCATATTAGAAGCTCCAACATTCAGAAATTTTGGATAAAAATTTGGTTAAGTTGACTTTGAGTAGAAGTAATAGAGTAGAGTAGTTTGAGTAGAAAAATCTGTTAAAAAAAAGATGTAAAAATTATACACAACTTGTATAGGGTATGGACGAGTCGACATGCTTAATTGCGTTTTCACAATTTTTTACATACATTTAATTTTTCGCTTTCTTTTCTGCTGACTTCTGGAGGAACCTACCACCTACTTTTGGTTCTGTTGAACAATTTGCACAAATGGCTGCCAGCTCAACAAAACAAAACAAAAAAACAAAAAAATGAGAGGGAAAGTAAAAAAAAGAAAAAATGAAAAACCGGCATAAAAATGTAAAATCTTAACACTTTTCGGGAAGGGATTGTGTGGGCGGAAAAAAAAAATACATATACCAACAAAAAAGGCAGCGAAAAAAAGCAACGTTAAGATGGAAAAGGTCCTGCCTTTAGCGATTGCACAAAAATAATGAGGAAACGCGCAGGAAATCTGTGTGTGTGTGAGAGTGAATGTGTGTGTGTGTATGTATAGGACGCGCTCTCTTGAGCAATCATTGGGCGAATGAAGCCACTCAGACATGGCCCGGTCCTGGGCCTCTGTTTGGGCTTGGTCCTGGTCGAGGCCATGTCGCCGTCGAAATTTTTCGCCTCTAAGTCCTCAGGCCAGTCAGAAGGCGTCATTGTATAGGTGTAGGTGTATATGTGTGTGTGTGTGTGTGTATGTTTATGTTCATATAATATTTATGCGTTGATATCTGCAAGTGAGACTTCAATTTGCCAGCCACACACGTACACATACATACATAAATAAGTATGTATGTTTGTATATCAAATCATACACTTTGAGAAAAACGTCTTTTTCATATACCAAAGAAGAGAGTACAAATAAATGACGATAAAGCAACAAAGAACATAGAATTGTGTATTCAAAATCAGTATCAGCAGCACAATCTGATTCTTTTTTTGGATAAATGTAAAATAAACAAAATTAAACTTTTTTTCTCTTTGGATTTTTGCCTGTGTGTTCTGAAATTGTGTATAAAATATTAATTTATTATATAAACTCGACTTGAGTTTGAAAACTTCCAACCACATGAAAACATACTTTAATACCCTGAGACTCAATTTTGATCAGGAATTTTGCGGCATTAGACTAATATAATATGACTGGGCTGAGAAATGCCTTCTTAGTTTTCAGTGTTGGCAAATCCAATTTGAGTAGTGTTGGAATACAAACCAATTAATTATTGGGTGTGTTCAAGTCAAATGGGTGTTGTAAAGCCAGATTGCTCAATTATAGGACTATGAATGTTTAGCCTTAAAGGCACACACTGCCAGTGTCGATAATTGGAAGAAGGAAATTGGAAATAGTGCACCGACATAGGCTTTCGATTATATTCCCTCTATATATTGTCATTGCAGTATGCCGCTGCCATCAGACATCAGCCAGGCATCGCATCAAGCAATGTCAGTTACTGATATGAGTGACGCCCCATGGCCATACGCCTCGGATTCATCACAATTATCATTTCCCGCTTTTCTCTGCTCTGTTCCATCGGCTTGCTAACCCCTCTCTCTCTCTCTTTTCTCAATCCCTCACCAAACAAATGGATGCAAGTGAAGGCATCTCTGTACTGATTGAGTTGCACTTGTTTGTACTAAAATAGTTGCATAATTTTCACTCAACCCTTTTGCTAAAAGCTACTCGAATGAAAGCGGATGCAAAGAGCGGATGGTGTGGGATAGGGCAGGGCAGGGCAGGGCAGGGCAGGGCAGGACAGGCATCAGGCATGAGGCATGGGGGGGGGGCGTGGCTGCTGTGTTGATTTTGATGTAGCTAAAATGGCACTTGTCGTTTGGCAACTCTCGAAAGCAACTCTGTGCGCGTTGAAAAAGTTTGCACAGGCAAATGAATGCGGCTCTTTCCACTGTGGTCTTCTCTTGAGTTCCGCATCCACTCTGCTCTCCTCAGCTAAATGCTTGGCAATGCATAAATAAACACATTAAAAAGAAATTAAACACTCTTGGCTCTTGGCTGTTGCATTAATTGCATATTAATTCAAGTACAAAAAAAAAGAAATGCAAAAAAAAAAAAAAATATAAGAAAAGAACAAAAACTTCATTACATTCAATTGACAGTTAAACAAATTTGCATCTCAAATGTCCTACTTAATGTAATCTTAAAAAAAAAAAGTACTTTTGATATGATTCTAAGTATTTCTTGCTGCTTTAAGTATCAGTTCTTTAGAATTTTTTACTGGTTTGATTATGTTATTTTAGACTTTCTTAAACTGAAATGTTGAATTCGCCCTCAAGCCTCAAAGCCAAAGGACATGGCAAAATCTATTGTTGCAACATATTTGTACACTCGACACACAAGATAGGGCAACATGCAACATGAAGCAATATAAAAATGAAAACGAAAGCGGAAACAATGCTGCGCTTGATTGGCCACTGTTGATAAGCAGCCAACTGAGATGAGGATAAGCTAACTAAATACAAGAACAAAGCCAGAGGAAGAGTGACAAACACAATTAAAAGTGGTTGTACGAGACAAACGCAGAACTGACAGAGAGAGAGGGAGATAAAGTGCGAGAGTGACAGATTGAGCGCTGTGTGCCCAGCGATACGAATTCGTTGATAAGAAATTTAATTTATTTTCCACATGCCTCGAATTATGACGCACAGCAATCTCATTAACTTAGCTCAGCTCAGCTCAATCAAATTAAATGGCCCAAATATGAATTATAAAAACATTCAACTCAAATTCATGCTATCGATTAATCAACGCTTTTTAGTAAAAATAATTGAAATGGTAAATTTAAATTTAAAATGTTTCGAACTAGGCTTCAGTAGATCTGAGGACGGTGCGGAATTGCTCTCGATTTGAGTTTGAAATCGAATCGGAAACTAGATCAGGCCTGATAGTTTGAATAGGTCTCCACTGAGCTACTGACTAAAACATTTCTAGCATACAGTATAAAAAAATACTAAAATCAGAATTGGGATTTGCATACATTGGATTCAGTCTCTTACATTAAAACTCATTCAATCCGTTTTTGTTTTGTTTGACTGAGTTCTATATCAGCCCATTCATTCAATCGCAATCGAGTTTTAAAAATGTTCAATTCATTCATTTCGTTTTCAATAAATTGAGCTCTTAATTAAATATATATATTATCCAATATGTATCCTTATAGACGATGGTGAACTTATCGATTATATTTCAATCTCATCCGTAGAGAGGTATGAAAATACTTTCTATCCTTAGGTAGTATCTTGAGAATCGTTAATTGCGTCAGCTTTATGCGTCATGGTGTCAATTTCGCTTGAGTTGAGTCATTTGGATGATGTGCTTTATTGTGTTTGCCTATTCGCCTGTTTGTCCTACATGACGTATGCGTTATATTTTGGTCAAAACTGTTATTTTTTTTTGTTTCGTTTCTTTTTTGTTTTTGTTTTTTGGGTTCTCAACTAAACTGGCTAATAGCTAATCAATGTTTATAGTATTTTCTTTATTTCTTGCTTTAAAATAACTTCAAATGGCACTTTCCCTGCCGACTGGCCGACATCCACATAACAGAACCACCCCACTGCCAACCTAGAAATATGACATAAAAATGAGAATACGAAATGTGAGGGACAGGCAAGTAAACCGCAAAATGTTATTGCCAGATCTAAAGAAACGTAAAATAGAAATGAACCAAGAATATTGCACATAAGGGCTGCGGTAGTGGAAATTTGTGTAAATATTTCAGTAGCTGACAAAACCCACCAAAAAGAATGCCAGTAAAAATAAGAGAGAGAGAGGAAGAGTGGGGCAACGTGTGTGGACAAAGTTTTTCATAATATATAAATCCTCTATATATATTTTTTTTATTGATTCACCCTCGACTTTTATTTCCATTTTATTGCGAATAAGTCAGATTGAAAGTTCCTAATTATGATGGAAATAAGATGAAATTACAAATCCTGAAAATGAGAAAGAAAAGTGAATAATAAATGAACTAGTTGAGTTCATACACATCTAATATCTCTATAGTGTTTCCAAATTTCACCAATTTGTATTCAAATTTTCGTTTTGAATATGGTTGAGAATTTGAAGTCTCCAGGGTCATAGGAAAGCTTCAGCCCATCAAAAGCTATAGTACCATGATGTCGAGAATTTTGACTGTTTGTGACAGGGGGGAATGATGTGTGTGTGTGTGTGTGTGTACCTGGTGAGGGGGTAGATGTGTGGAGAGCTGAGTATTACCATGTCTATGACACTCTGGCCCAGGCCTAAAAGTAGTTCATAGCATTCGCCTAGCAGTTCACCTTTCTCATTCCGCATGCAATTTGATTGTGGGGATTGCCTTCGCGCATAAATCACAGACAGAGGGAGAACACGAGTAAGAGTAAGAGAGAGAAGAGAGGGAGAGGGAGAGGGAGAGGGAGAGGAAGAGGGAGAGGGAGAGAGAGAGAGAGCCACATGAGACTAAGGGTAAGGGAAGGAGAAAAATGAAATGGAAATGGACATGGACAGACCGGCATCGGGCATGGCATACAATCCCTTTACTATCTCCTGCCGCTTGTCACGTGTGCATTTACTTCGCTTACTGCTCCCCACCCCGCCTCCACGCCCCCTACTACAGCTCCGTTTACCCTTCTTCTCTATATACATTTTGTTTATATTCGTTCGATTTTGCTGTCAAGAGAAACAACACTTTTTACTGTCCTTTTTTTTTTGTTGTCTCCTTTTTTTTTTGTGTGAGATATTTCTGACACACAGACTTGCGCCTGTCACAACGACCTGCCTGGTTGTGCGTCTGTGTGTGTGTATGTGTGTGTGTATCTCATCAACGCCACCAGCTGCAGTAGTGTATTTTGTTGTTCCTGCTACTGCACTAGCGTAAAACTTACTAAAAATAAATTTGCATTTTGTTTTTGTTTTTTGTCTCTTTTCTTGTCTTTGTACGAACGCAATGGAACTTTTGTGTATGACAAGAGGGAGCTGCAAATCTCCAGATACGTTTTAAAAATACACACACACACATATATATATGTATATATATATCTATATCTTTTCAGTCCCATATGGCGGTAAAGTGAATTTTATCTGGTCGGCAACAAGGCAACAAAGTTACAACTCTGAGCTGCAAGAATTCATTTTAAATTTGTTTCAGCCACAAAATTTAAATAACAAAAATCATCATAAATAAATTCTTGATAATTATTACAGCCATAGACGGATCTATGTCTTTAGGGGGGTCCGATCAAATAATCCAAATGTTCGGCTCAGTAATTTCTATAACTTTCGATTAAGGCATTAGTTTTGAAAATAAACGGACTAATTTTGGCATTATTTTGAAGTGTTTAATAGAGAGAAAGATCTATCTCATATTTTTCCCTTTCCTCACTCTCTTTCTAAGTTGATGTCTATAGGTCAGTTATCTATGCTTTCTGAGAGTCATATTACCTGTTGAAGGACAATTTAATTCAGTTTACAAGTTTCTATAATTGCAATTTGAAATTGTAACTACTAATTAAGCACAACGCCTTTCACCCTCAGAAACACAACCACCCACCCACACACACACACACACATGTATGTTCATGTGCATATACATACACAGACGGCAAGTGCAATTTCCACTAATCACTAATTGCATAATTACCGTTCCATTTTATATCTCTTTTGCCTTTCTATCTCCCACGCCCAGGCCCATTATCTGTAGAACAAATTGAGTGGCTGTAAAAATCATTAAAGTTCCATTCAATCTCTTAGAGCCGATAAATGGGATCATATAATATGGCCACATGAATTCAATATTTTAAATCGATATATATACTCTATACTTTCTCTATAAAATCTTATACAAAAACCTTTAAATTATCTCTCTAATCCTGGTGAGTTTTTAATCGATTGTCATATAGAATTATAGAAAATCAAATCTCTTACTTTTTTGAAAATTATGAACGTTTTTTTGAGTTGGAAATAAACAAATGAAGCAAAAAATGGTTCGTATTAATCATTATAAAACATGTGCCTTGAAGCACTTTTAAGTCTTAGAGGGCATGGGAGGACATGGGAAATGGTAAAAGGTAGTGCTTTCCAAACTGTATAGTATATATCAACAGCTGTCTGCCCTTCCTATGACCCTTAAGATGTTAGATAGACCAAATTAAATCTCTGTTTCTTAGATCTCTCTTCGATCTTTCCTAGATTTATTTAGGTACTAAAACATTTCAATAACTAGTCGTATTGAAATGTCTAATTGTAAGTTATATATTTTGTAAGAGAAGAATCCCCAGAATGGAGAGTAAATCTCACTTTTCATACAGGGTGTACCGAAGTCGTTAGAACGACTCACTTACTTCATAATATGCTATGTCGTCGAGTGGTAAACGAATGTTATAATGAAACCAAGCAAATCTTAGTATTTGAGTAAGGGTTTATCGATCGCAGTTCTAATAATGTGGGGCATGATCATAATTTATTTTTATTAGGCAGCTCTTATATTCTATTTCCTATGTCTATGCCCATCAAGGGGTGGAGACATGTTCACGCTCTGGCCTTATAAATTTCAATTTCATGCCTGACTAGCGGTTAAACGAGAAATGTCAAGGGTTATGCAACGACAGAGCAAAAGGAGCAAGTGTAAGGACACAACAATAAGGCGTTTCTGTGGTTGGCTTTTGCGGTCTTATCTATGAGACGAGCTCACATGCATACATACATACAAAATGGAAAAGCAAGGAAGATATAGAGAGCGAAAGAGACAGAATGCAATGTGCCAGAGCGTTAGCAATGAAGGTAATAAAAGTGCTTTTCAAATGTCTTTTTTTCGCCAGCTTTCAGGTGATTTAAGATTGAATTGAAATGAATTTGTATTGATTGCTTGGCAACTGATTGAGAAGCTATGTAGATAGTCAACACCAAACGAGAAGAAGAGAGAGGGTGAAAGAGATATAAGACGAAAAAGAGACAGAAACAAGAGTAGGAAGGCATATAGTCAGAAGGCAAAGTCAGGCAGGCGTCTCCAATGCAATTTGTCAACGATTTTGCGCAATTTTTCCTGACAGGCGACAAAATTGAATTCACACGAACATGACCTGCATATTTTCAATTCACCTTTTGTGCCCTTTCCCCTCTCTTCTCTATCACTGCTCTCCACACAGAGGAAATTGAGCATACAAAAAACAAAAATTAGGTTTTTAATTGCAAAATTAATAGGCGATTTTGGTGCTCTGGCTAAAACTAATAAATAAACTCAATCAATTCCATCAAAAAGATATATCCATAATGGTTTTACTCCCAGAAGACTTAAAAAAAATTTACAAACCAACGGAAGCCGACAAAGGCATCAACATCATCATCATCACAAATAAAATAATATAAAAAAATTTCTATAAATCTTTTGCTTCAGTTCAAAGAGAATTGTTGGCCAAAAACTTTTTCTTGGGCAAAAGCAATCGAAATGGGAAAACTGCATCTAACAATGGCAGATGAGGGCGCAAAGAAGGTTAGACGAAGAAAATGTTTTATGGGTGTGGTTATGGCATACTGAGTTACACACTCTCTTTCTGTCTCTCTCTCTCTCTATCTCTCTCTCTCTCTCCCCCTTTCTCTCTGGGGCATAAGCAACGCTGTGGCCTTTCCATGAGATTGTTAGTTGCAAAAGATTCTTGCCATAAATTTTACTTAGCATTGGTTTTGCTAAGTAACTAAAATATATATTTATAATATATATATAAGTATATATAGCATATATCAGGATTCTGCTGATTTCCCTATTGAGTCTACTGTATAAAATTTTCGCAGGTCTTTTTGGTTTTAAAAAATAAAAATCGAAATTCTTCTTCTCTCCGAAGAAGGCTTTACTTATCTTAGTTACAATAGACAAAAAAGACATGAGTATAGTTGGAAAATGAAAATTTAACATAGATTTTTAAATACAAATGGGTATTTTTAATATAAATTTACAAAATGTATAAGTATTTGGCATACATATAATAATAATGAGCCATATTACATGGCTAAGTCCTGCGAACAATTTTGAAATTAGCCTTCGCTAAGCATCTGAAAGTCAGGACTGGTCAATGGCAACTGTATACAGACACACACACACCCACACACACATGCAGGGGTATCTTGCTCGCCCTTCACTTGGTTAGTAGTTCGCATTTGGCAAGACACCAAAAAAAAAAAAAGGAAAAAAAAACTCGAAAAAATCATTTGATGTTGATGATTATGCAAAGCAGAATTTTAATTTTGCAAATGCGCCCAGCATAAAAATGCCTGTCCAACACCCTCAACATTACCAGTCAGAAGGGCCAGGTCCTTACCAACCAACCCAACCCAACCCATTTTTTATTTCACCATATTACCAAGTTCTTTCTGCCACAACGCAAGGAAGCAAGCCAGCAAGCAAGCGGCAGCAGCTGCCATAAAAATTACAAAACATCATAAAAATTGCAATTTTATGCGCAGCGAATGGCAAAAAATGTATCTTATGAATGTTATGCAAAGGAACTGAACAGAAAAACGAATTTATGGCCACTGATTGAATTTCAATTGATTTGGTTAGGCAAGGTTAGGCATAAAGCATGAACAAAGTACAAAATATGTACATACATACATATCGAGATATACATACATATCGGCATATGTACCTGAATTTTGTGGTTGCTGCAGCTGACGCAGCCCACAAATGTATGCTATAGTTTGTTTGTTTGTCGTTAGCTCAATTCTTATTGACATCAAACTCTCAACTCGATATGGCAAACAGCAACTCAATAGCAAAACGTGCACTGACGGCGAATGGTGAGAGTCAAGAGAATTTATGAGATTCACGTCAGCTGGCAATTAATTACGTTGCCAAGTGAAAATATACAAAACAACAAAACACGGAAAACCAATCAAATACTGTGGATCCCACACCCCCTCCGCACGCCTCCGCGTCTCACGAAAATGGAATTGAATAATTCACGTGTAGCATATAATTTCTCCGTTTCTCTTTCCCCGCAGTTAAAGATTCAAAATAATTTCATTTGTATGTCCTAATTGTCTGCCAATTACCAATTTCCTTACACATAAAGCAGACATATGTAATGTTTCAACATTTTGTTTAATAATTTATGGGCTTGTGCCCCACCCACATAGGGTTACATTTAATGGGTTTCAATCAGATATCAGCTAAGCCATACTTTACAATATTATTATACAAACCCGATATTTCGCAATCGAATAGAATTTACTTTAGTTTTTACATCTGGTTTTAAGTGCTTTTCTTGATTTTTATTTACGATTTACACATAACAATTTGACTTCTCGGACGGATATAAGTATATAGACATTTTTACCTTCTCTACACCAAAAAAAAGGTAATGTTTTTCTTGGTTTTCTTTCAAACTTTATGACTTGCATAAAAAGTTAATAATAGGATTCTTATTCATATTTGGATCAGCTGTCAATTTTGATTTTTTGAATTGCTTCAAAAATTGTTTTCATTTTTGTCAGTATAGAACTTAAAAAAAAACTCAAATTTCTAATTCCTTAAATGATTCGCAGGCAAATTTGTTTCAATATATGCATAACAAAAGGATATGCAAACAGGGGTATAAAAACAATCAAACATTATTATGATCTCTCTTTGAGCTTATATTGATGATACAGAAAATCATAATTTATCTGGCACTCGTTTTTTAAACCCAATTTGAACTTTGAACTAAAGCTCTTTTTCCATTTGTGTAAAATAGATCGAATTAAGACTTGAAATCACATACAATTCAGGCTTTAAGTTAAAGCTTACTTTCTATTATTTCTTTTGAAATGTGACTCATAAAGTTTCAAGTTGATTTAGTCTTACATATGTAAAAGCTTATACTTGTTAATATTCTGTACATGTAAGAAAAAGTGAAACAACAAAGTTTTTTCTTCTATTTGAACCCAATGAGCGAATCAATCAGAAACTTTTCAAATAGGAAATAGGGAAAAAACACACACATTCATATCAAACTTCCGTTTGACCGATTTTCCTGACATGCCCACTAACTCCAACAAAAAACGTTCTTAATATTTGCATATTTGGCCAGGACAGGCGCAACTAATTATGCAAGTGAACTTTAAGTGAACGCCAAAGGAGTGGGGGGAAAACAAACAAAATGGCGGCACATTAATTCCTGTAGAGCTCAGCAAAAATCCCCACGAAACGTGGAAGAAAATTCAAGCTGAAGTCTTTGTGAGCTGAGATTGGCAATTAATTTTTTCCATGACTTTTATGAGGGGCGCCAAACGCCATTTACAAATATGCATCAGCTAGCAGTTTTTCTTCATTTACTTGTACATTTTTTTTGGGTTGTTTCTCCTCTCTCTCTCTCTCTCTCTCTTCCTCTATCATCTCTCTTTCTTGCATTGCCGGCCAAGACCAATAAAAACCCATTTTACAATATTAATCAAAAGGAAAAGGTTATCGATTTGGTCATGCAGACAGAACTCTGGCAGGATACTAGCACGTGCAGGAAAATTCGACAGGGAAAGTATGTGTATCCCCACACACATATGTAAGTATGCCAATTGCATTAGCCGAATTGTATTTCAGTTTAAATGTAACGAGTTAAACCATTTTTATGGATACTAAATTTGTTTTGGGAGCGCCAATCCATAGCTAGAAAAAAGGATATAGTGAGGTTGAGTAGTAGAAGTAGATTTTCTTGGTTGGTTGCAACTTATTTCCCTTTGAGTTTATTCAATTTCATCTTCTGTTGTAGGCCAAAACGTAATGCACGTATGTAGATATGTTGAGTAGCCAATAAACTTTATCTTTACAAATGTTCACATAAACTTGAACAATTCCCATGGCTGACTGAAAAACTTTGAGAGATGGAAAAGAAATTCATTTGGCTTGATTTAAAGTGAAGACTCTTCAAAAAAGTTGATGACAAGTAATCAGAATCAGTGCACAAAATCACAACCACTCAGATGCGTTTGAATTGTTTAAATCAGATACAACAAATGACCAATCAAGGTAATAACTCAATTGCTAGGAAAGCAATTATAATTATTAATTGTTAAATGAAAGTTTGATTATTATTAATTTTCTCATTTTGTGGTTGATATTATGAATCTAGATACAGACACTGTTTGCTAAGTGAAAAAATAACAACAAACGATATTTTTGAGGAAAGTCCTGAACATTTTTTTTAGTAATTTTCCAAGTCTGTTGAAATGGTCTTAAATCGAAATTTCATTTTTATTTGTAAAACAAACTACGACACAAGAAATCGATTAATCGTAAGAGATATAGTACTGCATGATTATATGTATATGTATGTATGATAATTTGGTACCTTTTTTCGCTCACATGTAATCCCTACAATCAGCCAGGACCTTGGGGGCAAAAACTTTGAAGTGCTGATGAATACGTGAGCACTTGAATTTAACTTTTCGTTCTACACCCAATTGAGTTTATCAGCTAAACAATCAATTAGATGAATGTTTGTCTAAACAAATCCTTTTGAAATTCATTCACGCATTCAACTTGGAAACTTAGTTTTGAAAATTGAATTTTGTGCTTTTATTTTCATCATTAACATTTTGTCAGTTTTATTATTTTTTTTGGTTGAGTCAAGTTTTGGGATGGATTTTCTTTGTTGTCTCTCTCTCTCTCTCTCTCTCTCTCTCTCTCTCTCTTGAGGGAATGACATAATTAAAATAATTGCAATAGCCTAATGACACGCCAAATGCTAAAATTAAAAAGTCCTTACCACGAAACCTGAGAACTGGTCAGGCTGACCAGATTAGGGATGAGGTGGGAAAGGACATCTGTGTCACATGATCTGTATACATATAGGTAGGTATAGGTAAGGTTTCCTTTCTTTTTTTCGTGTGCGTGCGTTGTGTGTGCGTGTGTGTGTGTGTGTGTGTTTGCTTGGCCTAAAACATTTATGCACTTTACAGCAATTAATTTGCAATAAAACCATTTTTAATGTTTTTTTTAGTCAGTATGCGTGTGTGTCGGCGGTGTGTATGTGTGTGTGTGTGTGTGTGTGTTGACATCCAGGTGTATGACATTCAGCTGTGTGTGTGTGTGTGTGTGTGTGTGTGTGTGTATACGCATTTCTGTTCATCTGTCGCGTTGATTGATGACGCAATGTGAACATTGCCTGATGGCCACAAAACCACAATTTCAATGGAACTCCAATCGATATTTTTGATATGTTTTGTCCCCTGGTGGGGTAACACAAGAACATGCAGCCGAGGAAAGCGATTGCAAGAAGCCATTGCTAGTTCCACATGCCAAATTTTAGCCACTGGCGAGCCAACTTTCTTCTCGTACAATACAAGGCTTACACCATCCGCTCTAGATTTCTTTATAGTAAACGGAGTTTCGTTAAATACGCTCGGGATTGAAACCAAGTATGAGCTCTCTTCGGATCACCTACCGATCATAGCAACAGTGCATCACAAACCTCAAGCTACAGCCAGAAAGCAAAATCTGCTCCCTCGAGGTGCATGCCTTGAAGCATTTAAAGATGAGTTGGAACGCAAAATTAACCTTAACATTGACATCAACAGCCCAGACGACATAGAAGATGCAGTCTCAATGTTCATGAGAAACATAAAATGCGCTGCTTCCAATGCTACACCACCCAATCCATGCCCACCAAGACAACGAAACGCTTCTCTCCCGGCAAGTGCTGATGCGCTCTTACGCCTGAAAAGACGAGTCAGAAAGGAATATGCGAGAACCGGTGATGATCGCTTCCATCAGATCTACACAAGATTGTCAAACCGTTTGCAAAAGGTTCTCGCGAAAATCAAACAGAGAAATATAGATGACATCTTAGAAGCTGCTGGGCCAGATGCATCCTTTAACTATACTCTTTGGAAGCTTACGAGCCGCTTTAAGCGAGTTGTTATCCCGAAAATTCCAATCAAAGATCCAGCAGGAGGATGGTGTTACTCCAGTCAGCAGAAAGCTGAAGTATTTGCAAACAGTCTAGAGGAAAGATTTAAGCCTTTTAACTTTACATCTACAGAGACGCGAGCGGCTGTAGAGAAGAGTCAAGAAATCCCGTTTCAGATGTCTTTACCAGCAAATCCAGTGACGCTGCAAGAGGTCGAGCAACAAATTAAGAATCTCAAGGTCAAGAAGTCCCCTGGAGAGGATCAACTTGACAACAAGACCCTGAAGCTTTTACCAAAAAGAGCTCTACTGTTTATAGTCTTGCTATTAAACAGTATCTTAAGGATTGGTCACTTCCCAAACTGTTGGAAGACTGCTCTAATCACCATGATCCCAAAGCCGGAAAAGCCGCACTCCGAAGTCAATGGATACAGACCAATTAGTCTGCTCTCAGCGTTGGGCAAAATGACAGAAAGGGTGATCCTCAACCGAATTTTGAATTTAAAGCCTGTAACTGAAACCATTCCAAAGTGGCAGTTTGGATTTAGGCAAGGACACGGAACCCCTGAACAGCTTCATCGTGTCGTAAATTTCGCCCTGGATGCTATGGAGCACAAAATGTACACAGTTGCCATTTTTATGGATATTCAGCAAGCTTTTGATAGGGTGTGGCATGATGGCCTCCTATCTAAAGTGAAATCTATATTAACGCCGCAGCTTTTCCAACTAGTTCGCAGTTTCCTAGAAGGTAGAAATTTCAGAGTTGTTGTTGATGGAGTCAAATCCTCAAAGCGCCCTATATGTGCAGGCGTACCGCAAGGCAGCGTTCTTGGCCCTACGCTATATATGTTATACACAGCTGATATGCCCACCAGTACAGAAATAACCAGGTTGGGCGAGAATAATGTGCTGATAGCTACGTATGCGGACGACACTGCAGTGCTGACCAGAAGCCCAAGCATCACCTGTGCCACTGAAGCTCTACAACAATATGTGTCCAGTTTTGAAGACTGGGCTTCAAAATGGAACATAGGTGTAAATAGCAGCAAGTGTGCAACCGTTACTTTTACAACGAGACCCTTGTCCTGCGGAGGCATCACAATGATGGGTTCTACAATTCAGCACAAGAGCTCCTATAAATATCTGGGTGTCATTTTGGACAGGAAGTTAAAGTTCAAATCCCACATTACCATGGTCAAGCAGTCTATAATGGCGAAAACAAGGAAAATGGCTTGGTTGCTCGCACCTACAAATAAATTGTCATTGCACAACAAAGTGACAATCTACAAAGCCATACTAAGCCCCATTTGGAAATACGGAGTACAAATATACGGAATTGCAGCTACATCCAATTTAAAGAAAATAGTTGTGACGCAGTCAAAAATTCTAAGGCGTATATCCAACGTACCTTGGTATATACGAAACAAGGATATTGAAAGGGACCTGGGCGTCCCTAAGGTGGGTGATGCTATGAAGCAATATGCAGAAAAGTATCTGCAACGCCTCGGTGGTCACTTAAACAGCCTAGCCAGACGTCTCACTGCCAAACCAAGGAAGAGAAGACTGAAGCGATACCACCCAACGGATCTCCCTAATAGGTCCCATGACTAATGAAATAATCTGCCTTGTAAATTTTGTAAAAATGTAATATTGTAAATTTTGAATGTAACGTTGTTCATCGTATGTAAATATCACCTGTGATCTATTGTATTTTCCCTTTAATGTAAAGCTAGGTTAAGTTGCCACTGAAGGTATCAGCAAACTAGTTTAAACCAAATATACAAATTTTTTAGAAAAAAAAGATATGTTTTGTGCGGTGAAATCGATCAATTGATGTGGTTTCATTATGCCATGCACCCACAGGGTGCCAAAAAGTATGAAACATGCAGAGGAAAGCTTTTTCGTCCTCTATAAAGTCTATATATTCATGATTAGGATCAACAGACGAGTCGATCTAGTAGATAAAACTGATTTTCTTAAAAGCTATAACAACTAGACACATTAAATTTGGCATTTGTTTAAAAATTTGGTAGGAAAGCACTTACTCCTCTATAATTTAGAAAAAACGAGACGAGTTATATTTTAATGTAGAAAAACTTCAAATTAATGATGATAAATATGCATTATGAGGTGTTTGATGTCATTATAAAATTTATAATAGTATAAATTTTGAATTGATTTAGATACATTTAAAACTTTTTAAAATCGTTAACAAATTTGTCAAAGTACAGTCTCATGATAATAATCACCAAAAATTATTTCCCAAATTTCCTAAATAATAATTCTTTAAGACCCTTAACTTTGATTAATTTTTAATTCTTTAATTTCTTAACCAATTTTTAAAGTTTATGGCTTTACTTTGTTATTGAAAAGTGGTCTAAAAACTAATATCTTTGCTAATTTTGATAAAAGAAATTAATTGTGATGCATTAAATGCATTATAAAAATGAAAGAAATTGAACAAAACTTTAAAAAATCGATTAATTAAATGAATTTTTTTGAATTTTTTTCAGATAAATATTTTAAATAATGGTTCTGCCTAACAAAATCGTAAATAAAATAATTTTCTTTTAAAGATTGATCTCGAGATTGCAAAAAGTAATCTAAGCAGATTAATGAATTTTATTTGCTATTACTAGTGAAAATTGTCTTTGAATTAGAAAAATTTCAATAACGTTTAAAGTCTCTTAACTAAAAACATTAGCAATAAGAACAGCTCTGATACCCTTTCAAAAAAAAGTTTAAAGGGAACTCACGAAATTTCTCTGTCTCTCTCACGCTAAATCTTTCTCTCTGTGTTTATCTCTTAGTCGCATCTTTCTAAAACAAATATTGAAAGTTCGTAAAACAATTTGTTGTTTTTTTTCTGGTTTTACATTCAACTAAGTGGGTCTGAATAGGCTCGGCATGTGGTTAGAGTGGATTGCATTCAATTTGGCCAAGTACCAAAAATAGTTTTACTATACATTAAATTTACATAGATGGTCCGGTCCGGTCTGACGGTGGTCGGTGGCTGCTCTCTGTTCAGGTGATGTCCATGTCCCTGTCCCTGCCTACCTGATATCGTGTTGTTTGCAAAATCAGTAAGTTTTTCTGCCTTGTCATCAGGAGCGAACAGTGTCATGTTTTCGAGGTGGTTCTGGTGGTGGCGGAGGTGGTGATAGTGGTGCTTGTGGTAATGGTGATGATGGCTATGCCACGAAACTGCAACTTGCAATCATGTCAGAGCATTGTCAAAAGATTTTGCTACTAGGCAAGAAACGTGCCGGTTCGAGGAACTGACTTTGGAGCATAGAAATGGGGTTGGCTTTTTTAAATTTTTGGTGGCTAAGGACGATGGAGTAAGGATTTTCTGGTGTTTGTGTGCGCTTGTCTGTTTTTTGTTGTTGTTTTGCTTCCCCCTTTTTTTTCTTCGTTTTTTTTTTTTTTTTGGAAGCCGTCACGTAGTCAGTGCCATTGACGTGGCACGCTGCAGTGTCGTCCCAGTTGCCAGTTTGAGGGACAGATGTCCTGGTCTGTATCCTGTATTGTGGTCAGTTAGCGTTCAGCTGTCATATCTGCTTAACATTATCACGCAATCAGCATTTCTCTCTCTCTCTCCCGAACCTCCCATCACCCACCTGCATCTCGTATATCCCTTGGAACTGTCTGGCTAAAAATAAGCAGAAAATCGAAGCACGTCACGCATTTTGTTCCTCTGCTTCTCTTGCCCTTCCTTCTTTGCTAGTTAGGCCTTTTTTGTTTTTGTTCTTTTTTCTTTCGTTTAGTTATTTGATCGATTTTTATATCGTGCACCGAGAAAGCACAATAGTATATTAAAGGCAACAAAATGTATACAATAGGCAGAAGAAAACCTTTTCGACTTTATAAAGGGTATATAAAAGCTAGAGCCACGCCCCTCTTCATCCCTGTCTATTCAAAAAAGCTAACGCAATTAATCTATCAACTTACTTAATTTGATTGAAATTGGGCTAAAAATAGCCAACCATAACTAGGCTAAAAATATCAAGTTTGGTCCCTTTTAAAAAGAAGAAAAATATTGAAAATTTAGTTTACAGTTTCAGAATTTAAAATGTTTGATACATGGTATACCAAAGTCGGCCCAACGACTTTACTTTATCATTTAGTTTTTGTTGTGTTTTCTAATTTTTACACATTTTCCTATTGTATGCTTCTTATGGCCCAGTGGCCACGCCCATTGCAGGTGTCATAATAATGTTATGCGACTCTCTGTCTACTCTTACCCTTGCATGCCGGCACCACCTTTTTTTCCACTCAATTGACTGACCTTGAATATTGCTCTTGCTCTTACTATTGATTTGTTTTTAAGTTAATTAATTTATTTCTTCCAAACCGGCGCCTAGGCATAAGCCAAATGAGATGAGTGGAGACTTTTTTGTTTGGGTTGTGCGGAAGTTGGGTCAGCTGTTTGAGTCACACCCAAAATTGGTCTAAAATTTCAAAGTACTGAATACAATAAAATGCAATTATTGGTACTAAAAAATAAATAAAATAAAACGAAAGGCTATGGAAAAGTTATAGCAGATTAACCCGTTTAAACGATATTATAAAGTTGTTGGAATAGAGACAACGATCGAACGAAAAGTAATACAATAGGAAACAAGAAAGAGAAATATAATCTATCTTCTTCTAAGGTAATCGAACTCATCCGGTCCTGTTGCTATTAACCTATTTTGCGGCCTCACCTGCTTCATTTTCGCAAACTTTTCTCTTTTTTGTTTGCCCAAAGTAAATTTGCAAATTCGCAATATTCGTTTTTCTATTTTTTGTGAAAACAGAATGGTGCAATGCTCTGTCTCACTATGTTCACTAGTATTTAGTTGCTTCTTCAGATGCCTCCGGCTAAGCGACTAATTTGTTTGGCGCACCGGCGCCATTTCTTTTTTTTTTTTTTGTTTCTTTTCATAGCATAGTTAAGGGCGCGGTCAGGCGAAGAGTCGCGCCCCAAATTGGTTGCTGGTCGGCAGCAAATATTTATTTCCTACCGTATAACTGGCGGTATGTGTTGTCCAGCGAAATGATCTTCTACCCAGTTGCCTTTTTTTTTTTGCTGCCCCCGTAATGCAATCAACATGAAAATAATTAATACAATTAAAAGTAAACAAGCCGACTGTGTCTGTGTGGTTTCTCTGTGTGTCTGTGTGTGTGTGTGTGTGTTTTCAATTTTAATTAAATGACTGGGCATCGTCCTCGATGTAGTCCTCGTTCTCATTTCCGTTCCCGTTACCGTTCTCGTCCTCAACTTTCAACGACTGCTGCATACTTTTATGCGCGCAATTTACTTAAATCGAATTACAAGCAACCGGCATTTGAATTGAAATTATTTTGCGGCAAAAAGTGCAAAAGAAGGAAATTGACTATCAAATACCCAGTGATATAATCCATTTGATTTACATTTCAAAATGAAAACGGAAAATGTCGAATATACTCTTTTTTCGAGTTTTTGCTTACAGGTCCCAAATTCGTGCCAGGACAATGAGTGCAAATAATTTGCAATTTAGAAAACAGAAAACCAAAAAACCTGTCATAATTAAATAGAGACACTCCTAATTTGATTTGTGAATCATATTCATGAATTCACTAATTTGTTGACTGCTGAAATATTATTATGGATCAAATGATGCTAAAATCTGAGAATTTATGCCATATTGGACAAGAATCGTTATCTATTTGGCAAAAATTTTAATACTAGAGATCTGAAATTGTCTAAGCAAGTTAGTAAGACTAAAATAGAATTTTGGTTTTTAAATCGGATAAACATTTTTATTCCTATTGATTCAAAACTATAATTTTGCTGTCTTTTTGCATACTCTTAGGCTTCATTTTGTTTGTATTTAAACTTTTGAAAAAGTTTTTTGAACTATAAATAAATGAGTTTTATATTTTCTGGAATCTTTTAGCTTAAAGGTCAATTTATGTATCAATTCAATGCAGTTGATTAATAATCTAGTAAAAAATCAGCTTCATTCTGATTTTTATCGATTCCAATTTTATTTTCCATTTTGTTAACAAGGATTTGTCGGTGTTGTTACCACAAAAACGCAAAGTTGAGTAGAAATTTTTACAAAACAAATAGTTCATCAAATATTTCACTATGTAAGCGCGTTTAAACTACACCGTTGCCCCTAAAAGTATGCACTTATTAAGAATTAACTTAAATTTCAAATATACTTTCCAGTTTATGCAAAAAAAGAAAAAAATAAACTAGTTAGACTAAAATGAAATATAATAATGCAAAAAATCATTTTTCTATTTGATTACCTACAAATTTATTATTTTTATTATATACAAAAGGGTTTTTGATTATGACACAAGGTAACATTTAAATTTGCTTTTCTATGCAGGTTTATTTTCCTGATTTTTAACACCATTCAGATAGTTCTTGAAAAACAAAAAATCTTAAAATGCCAATTTTTCATTGCTATAAATGTTCAGAATTAAATTAATTTAATAATTTTTGCTTCCGATTTCGAATAAATCGGATTTGAGACTTGCTCTTGCTTTAGTTCCAAGCCAAACTTCTTGGACTTGCATCATTTCTCTTATCATCAGTGGAATGAAAAGAAATTTTTCATTTTCTTCTCGAACTTTTCAATGAATTTTAAACTGTTTTTTGATATGTCATTAAAGCCATCAGAATATTGTGTCTAAATAACAAATCACAACAATCTATGTGAAATTAACCTGTTCTTGTTTTTAATACCTAAATACCTACCTAATACCTTATTAAAAAACAAATTAATTTAAAAACAGTTTAGAAATTGATCCACAAATTGATAAATAATTATGTATCTAAACTTCTGTTTAAGATATTACTTATTAGACAAATTTAATATAATTTGAACTTAGCTTTGACTAAATTAAAATTCAATTGAAAACGACTCAGAAATGAGGTAATCATAGATAACATTTCAATTTTAGAACAATCTGATAACAAATGTGTTGTAATTGTGGTTTATAAATCGAAAATTGAAATCAAAATGGTAAAAATTGAACTAATGACTGTCTAATTAGACAGCTGAATCTATTTGGAGCTAATTGCAGCTAGTTGGAGCATATGAAGAAAAACAAAATATTGTTGTTTCAATTTCGAGGAATTTGCTGGCGGCGATTTGATTGCGATTGTGATTGAGATTGCAATGCTTGAATGGACGACGTGCAACATGAAGCATTTCAATTGAAAATATTTGCATGTGATTTGACTTTCTAATAATTATGAATGCTGATTAGCAGACAAGTGATTGACTTTCTTTTTACTGGTTGGTTAACTTTGTTATTCATTTGCATTCATCTGCATCTTTCGGTGCAATAATAAGTTATTAATTGGGCATTAACTTAAAGCGAACTCACATAGAGAAAGAAAATAATAGTGATTTTAAGTTGAAGGTAAAGGGAAATGTTTGTATATAGTTTTTGTGATAATCTTTCAATACAAAAGGTATTAAAATAAAAAAATATTTATAGACCAGAACGGTCTTTAGACCTTGTTACATGATATAGTCATTTGATTTTGGCCCCTTTAATTTCTATAGAAGTCGACCTATCTTTTAAATTAGACTAAGTAATATTGAGAAATACTTAAGACATGTAAGAAAATGTATATTTTTGGTTTTGTAATTTACTCACCTTTGAGCAGATGCTGCAAAATGTTGTCCTTGTGCTCATCGGAATGCGGTTCACCCAAAATGATGAGCAAATAACAGCCAGTTAATGGACTTGGCGGACCCACCATGCCGCCGGCCAAGCTAGAGGCTGGCCCACCGCCCTCTGAACAGGCAGTATCCAAGGTGGCACGTCCCCCGCCACCAATTTCGGATGGTGGCAATGAGCTTGCCCCAGCATCGGTGGCCGCATCATCAATGCCACCGTCGGCCGTTGCTGCAGCAGCACCGCCATCCGCATCCGCATCGGCATTAGCATCAGGACCACTGGCTAGATCAGTGGAAGTGGCCGGCAATTGCTCAGTTGGCGGTGGAGCAGGGACATCTTGGGTAGTGCCAGCCATGCCGATGCCTTCGTTTGCAGTTGCAACAGCGGCGGCAGCTGAAGTTGTCGATGTTGTTGTTACTTTTGGCTGATCTCCCATCACAGTTGTTGTTGTTGTTGTTATAAGGTTGGTTTTGGTTTTTAGTTTTGTTTGGTTTTTATCTTATTTGTTTTTTTGGACTTGGCTTATTTGCAGAGTTTTTCAAACTCGCTCACTTGCTATCACTCTCTCACTCTCTCACACTCACTCTCTATTTGTCTATCTCTCTCTCTCTCTCTGTGTCTATCACTCACTTTATGTTCGTTTCTCTTGCTGCGTTTCGGACGTTTCTTTCGTGGCACACGCAAATTTTCTTGGAAAATGTTGCGGCAAAACGTTGGAACGATCAGTCTTCAAAAAATCGGGGGAGCGTTAACGCGAGCGCGGGGTCGTTGAGGAACTGTTTTGGGGGCCAAGAAGTGGATGGGGCGGGGTGTGCAGTCGTGTGTGTGTGTGGGTGTGGCACGTTGCAAATCTTGCCCCGCTTCAATTCACACTTTCTGGCGCTTCTTTTGCTGCAGTTGTTGTACTTTTTGTTTGCTGGCCGTGACTTTGGCTCTTTATTTTTAGATTTGCAAAAATTGGACAAAAAAAAAACAGTTTGTTTGCTGAATAGTTTTTGTTGTTTCTTTTGTGGTTTTTGTTTGTTTGTTAATTGTTGTTGCTGTTATTTGGTTTTTCTTTAGCAATTAATTTTTACGTTGTTGTGCACACTTTGAAGCTGTGTTTGGATTGTTTTTCTCTTTTTGGATTCTTCAATTTTGTTTTTAGTTTTTTTTTAATTTAAATGTGTGTTTATTATTTATCTATACATATATATATGTATATATATATATATATATATTGCAGCGTGTTCTGTTGTTGTTTTTTGTTTAATAATTAAATATATATATAGGTATATATATATATGTATATATATTTTTTTTTTAGTGTTGTTGATTTGGTTTTTTACTGTAGATTTGGACTAGCTTTTACTTTTAAGTTTACTTTTTAGCTTTAATTAAATTTATAATAATTGTCTTTGGATTTTTGTTTTTAACATGAAAATTCGTTTTTGGTTTTTTTTCCTCCTTTTTTTTTAATATTTAATGTGTTGTGTCTTTCTTTTTTGTTCAATTTTTAGTCTTGATTTATGAAATGTTTCTTGTGACTCGATTTGGTTTTCTTTTTTAGCTCTATTTACGTTTTGCTGGGCAACAGATCTGCAACAAATAAAATTTTAAACATGAAAAAGATTAATTTTAATGTGTTTATTAAAAAGTTTCGAACCAAAATCAATTCTAAATACAAATCATGAAATTCAATGGAATTAAAAAAGACATCTGGAAGTTATTTCTGCTATTAAAAATTGGTTAAAAGGAGGATTTTATCCTGTTAAACTGCTAAAAATCTTTAAAATCGAAAAGAAATTACCCATTTGAGACCCCAAAATCTTTATACGATCCATGTCGAATATTACAAAAATTTCCAGACTCGGTTTTTAAGTTTCCCAACATTTTTTAAACTCTATCAAAGGACCCATCAAACAGCAAATGTTTAATAAAATTTGCAAAGGGTAACAGAACTTGAAAGCAATACCAAATTACTTCACTTAATTTTATTTTCGAAATCTCACCACGAGGATTATTAAATTTTACAAGTCAAACAAAGAGCAGTCCAAAATAAAACATAAATCGATACTGAGAAACAATTACTACTGCTTTTAAGTCTTTGGGCTTGAACTTGGACAAAAACTATATCCAAATATTCGAGCCTGGATCCTTGTAGTTCAGTTGCCTTCACGACTGGCCCATTTAGACAACTCATCTATCGAGGACTGCCTAAGAAAACTAATGCCTGTTCATAATCAAGAAGATGGATTTCAAAGATAGAAGCGTTTGCAAGAGCATTCATAAAATTGCAAAATAAGCTCTGTTTTGTAAATTATTTTATAATTTCAGACTTTTATTTCACTGGCCTAGCACTTTAGACAAGACAATCTGGAACTCTGACAAATCTTAAGTAAAGTAAGTACATGATTTGGTTAACTTTATATTGTGTAAAGGTAGTTGAAGTTTGATTTCAAAATAAGTAAGTTATCATATCATATATGCCTTCGGTGTCTCTTTGGGAGCTATAAAAAGACAGTCCATTTTTGAGTACATGAAAATGCATTGAACTTTGGTCTTGTGGATGAAATAGGCACAGAGCCAGTATCAGAAGTAGCAGGGATAGCAGGGATATATGTACATATATGCACCACCGACTGAAAGAACAGCAGGCGGCAAAGTGCGATACCGACTACTGCAATCCGCCCCAAAAAGATGTCGTCATCGCTCCATGGCAACGACGACAACCACGACGAAGACGGCAACAACATCAGCAGTGACGGCGACGGCGGCGGCAACATCAACAACAACATCGAAGGCGACGTCATCAGCTCCGGGGGCATGGACTGACTGCATGTGGGAACTATAAAAAGCAACTCCTTTTTTGATATATATATTATATAGATGTATATGTACATATGTACATATGTATGCACATATTTCACTGCACTATTGCTCTATACACTCCCCACCCGTCCAGCCCATGGCCCACCTCATTGCTGTTGTAATCCTTCAAATGTGTTTTGGTCGCGTGCCTTGAACACGGCGGGCAGCTTTTGGGGGTTTCGGTCCGCTGGCGTTTGCATGATTCACCCGAAGTGTTATTTCTTTTTGTATTTGTTGTTGTTGTTGCTGTTGCTGCTGCTGCTGCTGCTGCAGTACCCGGCTTGCATTTAGTTAGTTTTTTTTTCTCATTTCTTTCGCCTGCCTTTCTCTCAGCATATATGGTAAAAATAGTAGTGCCCCGATGGCTGTTTCTACATCTGCTTTTGGGGGTCTTGGCCACGCCTTGCAAAAGACAGAACGGCCCGGCTATCTTGGGATATAGCGAAAATCATATACCCTTGCCAATTTTTTGCCCCAATCCTCCTCCTAGTGGCAATATAAGTTTTTGAGATCTACAATCCTACACAATTCACAGCAAATTTGTTTAAAAGTTTTTGCAAAAATGGAAATAAGAAATATAAAAATGCCATTAAACATTTTGATTTATTATTCAAAACCAATATGCCTTTCATGCAAGGGGATAATGATGGATATTTAGTAGACAGATACATATGTATGTATGTATTTACATATATGGTAGATATTTGCTATTTTCGGCTTCGGATTCTAGACTGCTGTATGATGCTAAAGTCAAGAGCAAAGAGTTCCATAAAGAGGGAAACAACATTAAATCAAATTTTATATTGAAAATATGCAAATAGAAATAACCCAAATAGTCCATTAGAATAATTAAGTATTAAACCCCATTTAACATCAATTCAACACATACATATGTATATATATGTATATATATATATTGATATTTGTTTCACTAGTCCATCCAAATGTACTAAATTGTTACCATTATCACTGTTTAAAATAAACTGACTAGAATAAGTATCTGCTATAACAGTTTACAAGATATATGCCAATAGTTGGTTGTCATTAATTTTTCTCATCTCACTGAGTGAAAGTTGAAAATCAATAACTGAAAACGAACAGCGTAGATCTTCGTTTCAGTTTCAGAGTTTTAACAATTTGTATTAAGCAATTACTGGATAATTGACTGGAAACAACAAACGAAAAAAGGAAAAAAGTAATCTCTGAAATCACTTATATCGATCACACAACTAAAAAAAAAAAACAAGTGTTTATGAGTGCAAGAAGAAGATAAGGCAGAAGAACACTCGTTATGAATGGCCAAATTAGACTAAAACTGGATAAGTAGCTTGAAGTCATAAGCAAACTTGAAACTGTCAAAGGAAGTTGAGGAATCAATAGGTCACACACACACACACACTCGCACATGCACACACACACACACACACACTCACACACACACACACGCAGGAACAAAAGTAGCGAACAAGAGTTCTTTCCCTTTGATACATTTGTATGATATCACCGCAGGAAGCAACACCACAAAAAAAAATATTACAAAAAAAAAGGGAATTCTATTAATTTATAAAAAAAAAAAGCAAACATTGTTTTTTTTTGACAATTATTAAAATTTTTATTTTTGTTACTTTTAAATCTTTTTTTCTTTGGGGGCTTTCAATTTGTTTATTTATTTCATTTTTCTTTTCTTTGGTTTCTTTACAATTTCTTGTATTTTATTCGCTTTTGAGTTTGTTGCTAACGTTTTGAAAGCTCGACGACGACTGAATCTTTGGCCGGAACAACTCGCAACACGAAGCGGCAGTGGCAGTGGCAGTGGCATGGATAGCAACGGCGGCAAGCGGCGGCGGTGGCAGCATTTTTGCGGCATCCACAACGCCGACAAAACTCGCCAGTCCAGTGGCAAGGCAAAGCTGTTGGAAGCAATTTTCCAATTGCCTGGCAATGCGACGCTAAGCGAAGCTTTCCTTAACACAGCTGGCGCCAAAGGAAGGCTCGTCCTCGTCTTGCCTCGCGTCTTAGTCGTCGTCCCTAGTCGGACTCCTCCTCGTGGTCGTAGTCGTGCTCGTTTTCTATAGCCGATACCTTCAGGACTTCGGTACTGCGTAATTGTAGCACGGCGACGACGCTTTTTATTCGACCGGCTTCCAGTTAAATGCGTTTCATTTCATTTTCAATTCAGTTCAATTCGTTTCATTTCATTTCATTTCGTTTCGTTCCGCACCGGCACCGCCGGCACCACCGTTAACTTACTGTTTTATGCCCAGTCATTGTAACTGACAATGTGGCGCTTTGGCATTTAAAAATCAACAAAATGTGAGAAATCAAAAACCAAAGACGAAATACAACAAAAAGGAACAAAATATGTAAGGAAACCGACAAGAAGTTTGGTGCCACGGAGGACCTCGTACTCCGCATTAAGAAAAAGCAAATTTTTTGGGCATTTTGCCAAACATATGTACCTAATACTTAGATTCTCAATAAAAGTTAACTAACTGCAAAAATTCTGTGATACAATACTTGAAACCTAATTCGCAATCTACATTTTCAACAAGAACAATATCTCAACAGACCGAACTTCATTTCGAATTCAAAAAATCAACAAAATAAATCTCTTAAGTCACATCCATTTTAGCCAAGTCACATTATTTGGTTACCAGAAAAGTTTTGACCATTGCAAGAGTGAGAATATTTTAGAATTTCAAAAAGAAAATAAAACTCTTATACAGAAAAACGTAAACTCCAGTGTTGTTAACTTTGTCTGACTTTTTCACATCATTTAGTTGTAATTCTCAACCAGTTTTTACGCTGAAGGTATGTTGGGTATATTATTCGTCTAAAGTCTTCTATTTTTTTTATAATCCTTTGTTTTACATCCAATATTAAATTTTAATATTGCATTTATTTCAGAAACAGATTTACATTAAACATTTTTCATAACCAGTTTCAAATATACTTGGCTTGATCCAATTTTTAGATAATTGCAGATATACATATAAAATTATCTGGTTACCATTTTGGGGATCTAATCTGCTATAGATTCAAGGATCTAAAGGATCAAAGTTAATAGTTTATAAAGTTTATAAAGACGAGTTATTATAGATACCATTCAATAAGTACTATGTTTCCCTTGATTTCTTATGGTTTTATGCACATTTATATACCCTGCTCTCGACTACCTCTGCCATTTAGTCTTAAAAACATAATAATACAATCTTACAATAAATTGTTGTTATTTTGGGCCGGCAATTGTCACTAGTAGTGTTGGATTGCACTAGACACTCGGAATACAACTGAAAAACTGACAGGCACAACGAGAGGAGAGAGACAGTCCGGCTGGCAGGCTCGGTAATTTGGCGTCGCCTCCACAACGACTGGAAGGCCAGAAGCGAGAGGCCGACTGTCTATCAGAGCCAAACCAAACGGTTTGTTCTCTCTCGTTCTCTTTACCAATGTTGTAAGATGTGCCAATACAAATGAAATTACGCAATTTCCAGTTAAATGCAACAACATTGGGGAGGCGGATCGTTCAATACACTACAATAATGTTAAGTTGGGATTCCAAAAGGAGTTGTCCTGCTTCAGCTAGCCAAACATTATTTTGAAAACATATTTCACCAATTTATTTGCAATGATGTATGTAAATCCCTTTACATGACAATTTCGTCTTATAGAAGATTTGAATGGAATAAAGACATCGACTGGAAAGTCTGGCATCAACTAACCCAACTCGACTCCCCCTTAACCATCATCTGACAAACAGCTGCCTGCTAACAGAATGAAGTATTGATTTTGCCGCTACTTCTTGATGCCGGCTGTTCCCACTTGATGTGGACGTGTGTGTGGTGACGATATTGGCCCAACCAACCAACCGACCCGTCCCGTATATCGAATAGACAGTGAGAAAATGAAACGTTGAAACGGATGTGTGCCAAAAACAGCTGCTGCTGCTCTGTCAGTGTGTGTGTACGTGTATGGCGCTCAGCTGTGAGCCAATTCAGCCGTTGGATTTGAAGTCGGGATGCCAAATGGCATGTGCGACAACATGCTGAGTTGTGACCTCCCCGGACGCCACCCGCCATAAGTTGCATGTACGTTCAAAAACGCAGAGATTTTCTTTTTATGGCACAAATATGTATGATCTTTAATTGGCAATGCAATCAAACTTGTCTAAGGTCATGTTGGAAAGTTTCAACCGACAAGATGCCGCATAAATTAAAAGTGTTTAGCAATCTGCTTTGTACATCATAGGAAATACTTTTAAAAATCATATGGTCTATGTGTTAGATTTAGAATCCAAGTCAGAACAATAACAAATTTTGAAGAAATTTAAGATATTTTTGTTTTAAACTGTTGATGAATATAAGCCAACTTGGAATATAAGCCGTCTAAATGTCAATGACATTTTGTAATGGTTTTTTTTTTTCAAAAAAGATTAGCAAATTGTCTGCATTTGCATTTCAAAAACCACCAAATTTAGGCATCATGCTAAAACTAGTTGAGAATTATAATTAAATGAAGCGAATATCTAAACACTCATCTATATGTAAGTCCTTTTTAGAGATCTAACAGAATTAAATCTCTAAATTTATATTGAACAAAGAACCTAATCCAAAAATATGTCTTAATTTTTAATTATACTATATATGAATCTATCGTTTACACAATAAATAAAACATTTGATTTAATTGGTTTAATCCATAGAAGAATGTGATAAACATTATCAAATATGGCTTACCTTTTTGGTTTTTTTTCTTGATGATGATTAATAATTTCTTGTTAATTTTATTCTTTTCTTTTTTGTATTTGTATTGTTGTTGTTTATGTATAATTAACTTCACATTGGCATTGCACTATTGGATGGAGCAAGTTAATTTTGTTAATTTTTGTTTTTATTAAAGCTTTCCAAGTTTAATCTTATATATTTGTTTTGTTTTGTAAATTTAAGTTTTAATTCCGTTTTTTTTTTTTTTTTTTTTTAAATAGGATTAGCACAAAATGGACTTGTGTGTGTGTGTATGTAATTTGTTGTTTCAGACATTATTGCATATCTATGCTTATATATCTATATGTATATATGTATATATATGTATATATATATACTTATCATATATTATCAATTGTATATATAGAACAATGCGGATACAATCTGGCAAGCAGCACAACAAAAAAAATGTTACAATTTGTTTTTGTAAGTATTTAATAAATATTTATTCGAAATTGATTAATTGTTGAAGCAGTTGATTTAATTTTATGCAAAAATTGTATTTTTGTAATTTTTTCTTCCTTGAGTTTTTGTTATGTGACTTTGTTTTTTGGTTTTTGGGTTACTGTTTCATAGCAACTTTAATTTTGGGAAATAAACTTTAGACGGATATTGATTTTTAACTGCTTGTCGTCGTCGTCGTCGTCGTCTGTGGGACGTCTCCCTTTTTTTTGGGGTATAGCCCTTAGTTAATTGATTGATTGATTGCCATTACAAATTTTTCCCCAGCGATTTTCACACTTATTCCTCTTGAGTAATGGCAGTTGCACAAATTAATTAGTTTGTTAGGCAATTGTTTAATATATATTTGATATATATTGTATGTACGTTTTATTTAATTATTTTCTTTCTTTTTTTTTTGTAATTTTTTGGCTGACTCGTTGACTGGTCTTGGTCTTGGCTGACTCTGAACTCTGGCTCTGTCTGTGGCTCTGTTGGTTACTGTGCTCTTCGTCCGTATGTTTTTTGTATTTGTGTGCGTGCGTGTGTGTGTGTGTGTGGCGTGCACAATTTTTCCAATTCACAAACACACTAACACATTTATTATCTTTCTTTCTTTTTGTTTTTGTGGCACATTGGAAACATCAGGCGATGTTTTTTTCTGTTTTTTTTTTTTGTCGGTCGTTCCGTTCCCAACAGCAAAACATGTGACAGAGCTTCCAGTGGCGCAGGCGTAGGCGAAGCCAACAACAATTATCAGCCGGAGCCGAACATCAGGACACCAAAAGCCATTGAAACCGAACAGCTGATGGACGAGAGGATATGCCATCAAATGAAATGAATATGCCGCTGTATATGCTGGCTTGGCTAATGCTTTGCCGTCGGCTCATCACAAATGCATCATGTGTACATGTAGATCCAACATTTACTATCTACATTCAAATTGGTTCTATCCCTGAAAATAGTCAGACCTAAATACTTTGATACAAAATGATATGGTGTATATGATCGTTCAGATACTTATGTATATTATAATATGCTAGACATTCAAATTTCTGTAGTATGGCTACTCACTATTCAAGAGATTTATTCCTCTTCCAATGTTGCGCCATTTTTTGTATTTAAACCTGCAAACAATTGAAAAAATTGAGACAAAAATAACCTAACAAAAAGCCAATTTAGATATTCTTTCTTTAGACTAGACCACGCCCAGCCTTAATTAAATCGAAACAATATAAACTCTTTTTCTTTTTTTCTTACTCTCCTTTTTGTAGTCTCTCCCTCTTTCTCTATTCTTCTTGTTGCCTCTGCCCTACACCCCATGCAAACGCAGTCCTCTATGACTAGGTAAATTTCCAGTTGAGTTTCATTTAATTATGACTTAACACGAAATGCCGTTGCATACTTTGGGGGGATACAAATTCTTTGCATGTATGTACATTGTACATACATATGTAATACATATTATGTATGTATTTATGTGTATAGGGCCTACATATAGAAGATATATTAAAATGCAATAAAAAACCAAGTCGATTGACAAGAAATTGTTCATAAAATATTAAAGGATAAACAAAGAAATAATTTTATTGTTTAGTTAACTATTTTGCCTGGATCAATCTAATTGAGTCAAAATGTCGAGTCAACAACTGTCTTTCTCCATTCACACGATCGATCTCTGTTGTGTGTATTGTACATAAATATTATTTTTTCTGTAATATTCATAATAAAATCATATTTTCCGGTCTTCGATCTTTTGAATTTTTATTTCTGTTATTTTCCTTCGGCATCGGCCTGGTTTAAGGCTTAATCGTTATGGTCCCTGGTTTTAATTAGAAAGTAAACAGCTCTGGCCAAAAATGTCCAATGCTTTGCTCATTTCCTGTTTTTGGCGCCACCTGGCGTTAAGAAAACTAATTACATTTTATTAATTAGAAAAAGCTGAAAGCAAAATGACAAAAACCAAAAGCAAAAAAACAAAAAAAAGAAACTCAGAATGAGTATTAGATTAATTTCAGCCGTATCCTTGCAACGTTTTTCGTGTACTTTCGTTTGCCTATACACCTGCCAGCTATTTAGGACCTTTGTCCTTTTCTGTTTTGTTGCTGGTGTCGTTTTTTTTTTTTTTTTTTTGTTTCTAGGTGTTTTTTTTTCGTTAGGTACTATAATAAATTTCAAGCAAAATACAAGCAACATTTTGTAGTAATTTCAGATCATTTTGCGCCATCGATTTTTCCCTGCTGACTCTGGCATGCCATCGGAAACGGAAGTTGCAAGTTGCATTGCGTCCCAGTCGCCTTTAAAACGAGCTGCACACACATACATACAGGAACAAGGTGACTATGATGCAAGTCGTGTGCGGTGTCTGAGTGTTTGTGCGAAATAGTCAAAGAACCAATGACTGCAGCCTACAAACCGATATTTCGCCCTCGAGACAAGATATTGCGCATACGCTACGTGGGTTTTTGTATTAGAGGAAAAATGTGTTGCATACATTTTGGTGCAACCTAAGAATAAAATGAAATTGAAATGCTTTAGCCCGATATCCTAGAAATATAAGTTTGTTTATCATCTGTTTCATATACACTTGGAACTTGACAGGTTTAACATTAACACTGGCTTGAACGAGTGTTCGAAATTGATGTCGATGTTTCTCTCTTAATACGCTTGTTGCAGCATGGAGAATTAAAGTAAGGCATCAGCAAGATAATATATATTCAAAAAATGTATATTTAATGATTCTAAGCCATGTTGTTATCAAATTCTTGTTAACAAAAACTACTTCTTTTTTTTTTGGTAAATTGATGTGTAAGTCGCAAAAACAGAATATTTTTATAGCCTTAATTAGTCACAGAAACACATTTTTACATATTCTTTTTGATGACATAGGAAAATGTATACATATTGCATGCTCAATAATTCTAAAATCGCCATTTTATCCTGGGATATATTTGTAATATCAATTCTACAACTACCCGATTTCTGAATTCATGTGGGACTGGGTTCCGATTCCGTAGAAATAAGTAGTCCCGTTTAGATTTATATTTAGTTATATGGTAATAGGTTTTATTTTAGATTATAATTGGTTTTAGTAACTATAAAAATGATTGAATTGAAGGGTAATTGTTTCGTCTTTAGGTTTTTAATAAGAGCGTCGTTTCTCATTCGTCTTCACACCAACCCAACCCCACATTCATATCATTAAGTCCACTTTGTTTAATAGCTAAGACTTGAAATGTATATGACTAATAAATAATTAAGAAATTGGCAAGAAACCACCCACATTGCGTATACGTAATAATGTATTTGCTTGTACCTTCTAATTAATGGTGCTACTAAAACCGGACAAAAGCGAATATAAACTTGAAGACTTATTAATATAAATATAGTATAGTATTATGTTAAAAACATACAATAAATACATATAAATAACATATAAACATCTAAAAACAAACAAAAAAACAAACCATGGCCTCCCTTAACTATATTTTACATTATTTTTAGTTCACACATTGAAAACCAAAAATTGAAATCCATTAAGAGCTTATTGAGTCGGACATAAACCACTCACATTTCCTTTAGACTTTGTGGGGTTCTTTAAGACATTCCAATTTGTATCTTGTCTTTTCTGTTTTATAATTATTTTATAAAAGATCTTCAAACATTCAAATTGAATTTAATAAACCTTTTTGACAATATTTTGATGTTAATGCAAATTGAACAAATAAAAATATGGTTAAGATTTCAATTGTAATTAGTTTCACATATTTACAAATAATCAATATTGACCCACTTCTTGGCCAACATCTACAATTAACTTCAGCTACATACTTGAAGCCACTTAAAACTAATAGAAAAGCTCGAGGTCGTACATTTCCATGTTAGGATAAAGATTTCTCTCTTATACCAATATGACCATGAAATGGCCAAACAATAAGCTAAACCAAAGAGGAACATTCAATGAGTGTCCCGACTAGGACAGTTTCTATACCCTCTCTGTATTTAGTCACAATTGTTAATTAGCTTAATTTCAGTCAGCTAAGGTCATCTAATGTCATTTCATGTTTAAAACGTTTCATTTTCAAGTGTTTTCAAAATCTTGTGGCAACTAATATACCCTCTTATACAAAGGCACTATCTCATATTCATTTGCAGTCATTTCTATGATAAACAAAAGGCTCTTGTCTACAGACCCTCCCATCATATTAGTATCCTCGCTCTGTTTCTGCTTCTTCTCCTTTGTCATAATGCCTTGATTTGTTGTTCTTGTTCTTGTTGGTGTTGCTGTCGTTGTTGTTGTTGTTTTGTTTGTTGGCTTCTTGTTGCTTTTATTGTTATTAATATTTCATTTCCTTTCACCGCCTCCATCCATTCAGACTAAAAACAGAATTGCGTTTTATTTTTGTTAACCAATATTACGTCGTTTCGTTTCCTTTAACATTTTTGTTTTTTGTTTTGCCTTTTTGGGGTATTTTATTATATTAAGTTATAAATTTCAAGGTCAGGCATCACAAAACATGCTACAAGCTGCCACAAGCCGGTTACAAGCCATCCTTGTTCATGTGGTTATTGTGGTTCTTCGGACAGCACGCAAAGCTAAATGCCATCTACATCTCCTTTTCTTTCTGGGTTTTCCTTTTTTTGCTTATATTACATTTTCTTTTTTTTTTTTTGTCTGTCATTTTCCTTTTCTAAATTATTTTTCCTCTTTGTTGTTTTCTCGAGTCTTTAATGCCAACTAATTGCCCTGTTAAATGGCATTTGCAGGTCAACAAATGTGTCAGCTGAGTGTCATTTGGAAGGACCTCGAGTAAGGATTCTCATAATGGTAATTTATATATATAATATTTTAGTTCGTTTGCATTTCCTAACCGCTCCCAAGAAAGCATTTCCAAAAATGAGTTCATGCAATTGTACATAGTATGTAAATGATTGATCTCTCTTCTCTCTCCCCCTCTCTCTCTCTCTCTCTCTATCTATCTATCTCTCCCACTTTCTCTCTTTTTCTTTATGTCGTTTTGAAATATACAAAATTTATTGAGTCGAGATAAAGTACTTACTTACGTATAGTAGAAGAAATCAGTGTAAATTTATTTTAGATAATTTAATTTGAAATTTCTATTTTCTTTTCAGTTTCTTTAAATTTTCTCTAGGCTTAAAGAAATTAATCTATCTGTGTGCTTTCCTTGCTTCATTATTTTTTCGAATTCTGAAATCTAGCGATCTGGTTGGCTTAAGCTCTCTCTCTCATTTTTATTTTAAAATCTGGCTTGCTGGCATTTACCACATCGGACAGTATTAGGGCCAAGCGTGTTTGAAGGTATGTCTTTGCTGCTGTTGTTGTTTGTTGCCGGTTTTTGTTGCCATTAAAACGCCACATGCTGAGTATATATATATATATATGTATACATGTATATACATCGTATGGTGTGTGCCTAAAGCCTGAGAACCCTCATTGTGCCGCAAGTTTCCTTTATTCACCATTCTCGTCCCCCCACAGTTGTACATTTCTCTTCTTTTTTCTTCCCTTTTTTTTTTTTGAACGTAAATCGATGCGCCAGCCACAGCGGACATTAAGTAAAAGGCAACCCATACATATATATATATAAGTATAGAAAAAGGACAAGAGGGGGGCAATGGGGTGGAGTAGCAAATAAAAAAACCAGAACGGAGAAAAAAGGAAAGACAGGCTCTGCTTGTCTGTCTGTTGCCAGTTTTGCTGAGAATTTCAAGTGTCACTTTTTGGTTGGTTGAGCGGCTTTGACACGTGGTAACGTAAATTGAAATGCTGCCGACAACGCTCCGTACATATCTATTAGGCCCAGAGACGGAGAGAGCGAGCGACTTACGCCCAAGGCGGCACTTAGCAGCAAACGATGGGTCCCACCTCCCACCCTGCCCCCTGCCCCCTGCGGGGCAAAAAGAGTTGTCGTTGGAGAATGGAGTGGGAAATTTAGATGACGACTGGCCAGGCAGGGGGAGAGAGGAAGGTAAAAATTGAACGGAATGTCACCTGCTGTTTTAATAAAGAAATGCAATGGCTCACTTAAATAAAATTGACTAAAGTTGATTTCCTTGAATTTTGGCATATTAAATGTTAGCAAAAATTGAATTTTAAGACCAATTTGTCTATGAGAGCTTTGTGGTGCCTACTTTAGGGGAAGTTGAAACTAAATTTTAATTATATAATACTACCAAACTGCATTAAAGATATGAAGCTCTTTTTATACCCTTGCGCAATTGGCATAACATTGAAAATTCTTTTTGATGAGGTATTTGTTTTATACTTTCAATGGCAGATCTGGCGGGGAGAATAAGGAAAATTTACTCCCAATGCAATAGGCACTACAAGTATTCGTTTTTTGATGCATATGAAGATGATTTGAAAGATCCTGTAGATTAAAAAGTAATTGTCTAAAATCCTGCATACAAAAAGTTAAAAATTAATTGCATATAATGCATATTTATTCTCTTTTCTTATGAGAGACCCACTTAACAATAATGATCGACAAATCGCGACTAAAGGACATTCAATTTGAAAGAGAAATCTACTACTATATAAACAAAACCTCCTACAAAACAAAAATGCTGTTGTTTCTAGATTCAGCTTTGTCAAATTATTAAAGATCAAGTGATATCAATCCTTGTGGTGCAACGTAATTAGTAGCTAAAATCTATTTTCTAACATTTAAAGCGAAAGCCTAAAAGTATGCTGAATGCTTTATGCGAAATGCAAGATAAAGGTAGGCAAATTCCTTTTTTGTCTTAATCCATTCAAGTCAGTGAATTATTTTTGGCCATTGAAGATTGATTGCAATAAAAATGCAGACAGAAATTGAAATTTTATTGTATGTATTCTCTTTATAAAAATATGTTACAAACACACAATTTGTGCCAATTTCTAACGAATATATAATGAAACATTTATCTATTTATAGTTTTCTTTTATAGCAATGAACCTTAAGATTGGTTTTTATTACAATTTAAAGGCTATGACTGCTTAACCAATTAGGAATATTTAGTTGGATCATATTCATTTGTTATAACCAATATTCACGTTTTTAACTGCACTTGCAATGTCGTACGTTTTGTTTGTTCGCGTTTTATGGCTTATTTATTGATGGGTTTTGCTAATAAATATTAAGGACACTCACAGGACAGACACGCACAGTAGAAGACACAATTGCTAGCCAACTGATGACCCAGTCACTTTGTAAGTATGTGTGAGAGTGCGTGTAAGTATGTGTGTGTCTGTGTGTGTGTCGCACTACATAAATCCTTTTTGGCCAGGGCCCTCTAATGTGCGTCCTCGTTTTTAGTTTGGCCAACCCATTTGGGTTGCTCTTTAATTGGCCAACCGACCGGCTTGACTGGCAGTACAACCCGCTCCTAAACGGCAGCCCATCAACCATTCTCTTTCTATCTTTCTTGGTCTTAGCCGCCCCTCAACATTCCGCTCTCTGCCTCTCCATCACCATGAGCCATTTGGCAACTAACAATGCTGCACAAAAATTTGCGACTTGGACTTTATTGAATTTTGCTTGAACTCGCTTTTTGGCTCAGAGACAATTGCGAGACTGCGACAGACATTGCTAGAGCCTGCGGTTATCCTGGCAATATGCTTGACATTTTATGCCCCTGTTGAACCCCCCCAAGCACCCTCTCTCTCTTACGCTCTCTTGGGGCATTCCCACACCTCCCTCGCAGTCATTTGCATATGAATGGATCAAGAGGCCACACAGAGAAATGCCAGAAGAAAATAGAAAGCCAAATCAATGGCACACAGCAACAAAATCCCCATAATACACTATACATAAAATATATCAAGAGATAGAAATTCAGTCCTTTCGATGTACATATAACACACAGTGGCGGATCTAAGATGGGGGAGGGGAGCAAAAAGAAACATCACTGAAAATACTACATTGAACCCATATTCCTAATCAGACTAAATATCAATATTTGCATTTGCTTGACGACTTTTAAATTTATTTCCCCCCATTTAATATGTCATATTTTATATTAAACAATTTTAAATGTTATGTACTCAGTGAAATTAAAAGTTCTTGCTAAATTTAGTGTAGTTTTTAATTTACAATAATTATTCCTAAGGATAGAAAAGTGTTGACAGTAATGAACATAAAATCGGCCTGCTGTTAATTTGAAAATGTTCTCAATCGAAATGGTCATTATATAAATGAGATATTAAACTTGTATACCAATAATGGTTTACAATTTATTGTTTGCTTGAAAATTTGTTTGAAAATAATTATCAAATTATATATTCATTATATATTGATATTTACAAACAAGATACAAATCGATTACCAAAACATTTGGAATGAAAAGTGAGAAGAATATTTTCAAAACGGTTGAGATTACTATCGATTTACTTGGAATAATATATCAGCAATGTTCAAATTTTATGCTGGTTTTCTGAAAATATAATATTTCCATAAAAAAGTCACAAAGTTTGAAATCACGAGATCAAATTATGACTAAGGTGCATAGTCGAACGAACTAAAAAGGTTTCAACCTTACCTTAAATTATGACTAATGAATCTCACATCATATTACCATTGATTTTCACATAAAAAGAAACATTTAAATACCTTGAAAAAGAAAAAATAGCTAACGAATGGAAAATGTTATATACGAATAACTGTTGATTGATGATGCATAAAGTCAATTAGAAAGTTAATTTTAACATTTCACCCTTTAGGATTGTTTGCCTGGTTGGTCAAACATGGCCAAGTTTTGAGAATTCAATTGAGTCAATTGATTGATTGGGAAATGGATCTAACGATTTCTTGATTAATTAGATCAAATTACAAAGCTTACGGTTCAAAATTGCAATTGCAATGCGGCAAAAACGGAAAATCAATCATTAGGTAAATTGCTGTTTGGCAGTATTCTCAAATGATGGCTAAGACACAGTTTGCTTAGGGCAGAGAATGGAGAATTGTGAGGTAAGAAGGTCAGGTAACGATGATTTTAGCCCAACTGCAGCATAACTAAGAGGGTTGTATAAAAAGTTTTTGTTTACAGGTAAGATAAAGATCGTTTGACTTAAGTTTTTGACATTATTTAGAAACTTTTGACATATTTTGATAAGCAAATACGCAATAAATATGAGTATAACCCTTATACCCATTTGTGTATACCCATAAAGTTAAACTTGTGATTATTCTTCCCTTTTCAACCTAATGGTGGCGCCTTTTTAAGCTTTCTGTGTACATTCGTAGTTGAAATTTATATTAATTTAAAAATTAAAACCTTTTGCCATGAAGGGTTAAAGTAGGGCTATATGAGTTGGAGGTATGTGTATGAGTTTGTTTGAGTACCAAGTATACATGAAGTAAAATTTAGAGAGGAATGGTGACGACGTATTTAACGGCCTGTTGGTCACTTTACGCCCCGTTGTACATGGAGAACCTGGGGGAGAAAAAAAAAGGCTAACAAATATTTATGTTTATGCCAAAATGTGTTCCAGACAAAAAATTGGGTTGATTTTGCTAACCATGAACGCATTTCTGGAATGTGTTTACACATTTCTTTTTTTTTCTCCTTTTTTTTCTCACTCATTTCTGTGTGGCACTCAAAATGAAAAGCGGAAAATAGAAAAGCACCTTGTTGGGGTCGCAGAAATCAAAGACCATATTAATGTAAAGGTAAAAATATGATGGGAGCCATTAAAAATATACTATACACACACACTCACACACACACACACACACACACACACACACACATGTATATATATATGTATTTACAAGCATGGGTATTACATAGAAATGTATGATTGCAACGCCCCAACAACTCACCAAGTGCACTACAAAAAACTACAGCAAAATAAAAGCGAAACAAAAAAGTGGGGGTAGTAAAAGCATATATACACCACACTTAATATGGCGCCCATGACAACAACAACAAGAAAAGTAAAAAAAAAAGAATAAATAAAACTACACTATGGCTACGACGAGAGCAGAAGTAGAAAGGCATATCAAATAGGAGCCAGAATGGCCCTTGGTTCATTTTCATCTACCTATCGATCAGGCAGTCGACCAGTAAGAGAATAAAGGCATAGAGAAATAACTATTATTATCCTTTTTATTCTCTTTAAATTGAGAAAACTATTTCTCTATCTGCCAACAATTTGTTTAGCAATTAACTTAGCTAACCTTGCGGTTTTTGTAAAGATTCTAGTGCAATACATTTTATACCCTTGTACAGGATATTATAAAATAAGTGAGTGACATTCCTAAACCCCTGAAGTATAAATGTTCTTCATCAACATGAGAAGCCGTGTCGATATTTCCAATCTAACAACAGCTTTTTATAAAGATAGAGTATGACAATTCACATACAGCAGACGTCCAAATCATCACTAAATTTCTATGTTTCATAATGCAGAAATATGAAAAAATCTTATTAGAATAGGCTTAATAAAAAAATACTCGCAGTCCTCGGTATATGAGGATCTGGGTTGGAATCCCAGGCTAGTGTATGGATGTAGTTTCGTCTAAGCCGAAGGCCTTAGTTAGTTGCCATTGCTTCTAAAATATAGTTAGGTTGATAGAATATATATATAGTGATATATCCTAACAACTTTAATAATAATAATAATAATAATAATAAATAAAGAAATACTCATAATATAGAAAAGGCTTATGAAATCGAAGCATATTTAAGAAAATTTTCTTATTACACTATAGATCGGATCTGAAACAGTCATCAACGTGTAAAGATAATGTATATTAAACAGGCTAGATCGACTCGGTTGTTAATGTTAATCAAGAATATGTATCGGAAAAGCTTCCTTCTGCCTGTTACATACATTTTGGCGATTTAAATATACAATTTCACCCTAAGGGTGCATGGTATAATCATCTTCTGATACTTTAATATGGTATTCATCGTCATTTGCCATAGATGATAACAATTAATATTGTTCTATTTGTCAAATCAACTTCATTACGAGCTACTTTTTGCCTTTACAGCTTTAACTCTTATGGAAAATATTTATCTAATTTAAAAACAAATTTTTGTATTGTGATTGTTAGAAAAGCCTTTTTGAATAGAAATGTAATACAAAGACGAAATTGTGCCAAGTGAAAAAGTGTATGAAATTCCAAAATAAAAGTTGAATTAAATCAAATTATACCTTTTTGAATTAGCAATAACAGTAACAGATTTCGTAAATATTTAAAATTAGAAGTGTATCTTTAGATGGAAGCTAGCTAGTCTCTCAGAAAGCCAATTTCGTCGAGATATTTGACGAGATATATATAATCGGCATGCTTTCTCGATTGCTATATAACATATCTTGTTTGTGAGTAAAAGTTACCTTCTTTGATATTTCAATCAACAAATGAAATAGATTAACTTAACAAATAACAAAGTGAGGAAAAATATAAAATAATCAAAGTTAAGACATTCTTTGAATCTCTAAATGACGAATAATAAAAGATTCTTCTTTGGTTTCCTAGACATTTATTATCATTTGAATAAAATGATTTTCCTACTTTTTCAAGTATTAAATTGTTAATAAAGTAACAAAGTCTAGATAAATTACTAAATCTAGAAATGGGACAAACAGGGTAAATAACCAGGAAGACAGATTGTATTTTATTTCTCTCATCTCAGGAATGAGTAACATTTGTTAGATCTTTGTTGAAAATTAAAAGTGAAATTCAACAGGTTCTTTCTCTCAGTGTATTGAGCAACTTTTAATTGATTGATTAATTGGTTTTTTATTTCAGGATTATGTATTGAAAGAGTGCATACATATGTATGTATGTTCTTTTTTTTCAATTTTAAACATTCCAAATGCCAACAACTTATTTGTCTAGCCTAGGAAGACTTCCGAATGGTGATATATGTATGTTTGTATAAGTACTTCACATACATACAAACAAGAGATATCTATCTATTGTATATAGTATAGACAATATATTATTGTCCTCCCTATTTGTATGCCATACATTTCAATGTATTGTCTCCATTCGCAACCAAGTCATGGCGTCATTGTCTAAAGGAATTCCTGCCGTTGTCTATGGATATTTTGCTCCTTCACCGTTATTCCGTTTGGTTTTCATTAAGCTTTTGCCCATATGTTTTGTTTTTGTTGGAAATATAAAAGCACTTCCCATGGCTTGTTTTAATAGCATTGGAAATTGGCACTTGTCCAATGGAAAACCACAGACAAAAGCTATGGAAATTTTGGCGTTTTGGGAAATCAAAAATGCCGGCAGAGCAGGCGCAAGACAACCATACATGAGAGTATGTGTGTGTCTGTGTGTGTGTGTGTGCAGGACGAATCTGACTCTGACTTTCACTCTGACTCCAACTCAGACCATCCATTCCTGCTCTCTTGGATGTCTCTTTAGTCAGCAGCTTGCTTGCAGCGATGTAACATTATGTCATAGCCCAAACACACTTGCCCCCCTTTGTCTGTGGACACTTCTAATATGTAACCAGACTATGAGAGAGACAACAAAAAGAAATGAAGTAAGTAAGTCGTCTCGCCGACTTGGGTATACCATACACCAGGTGAAACAAATATTTAAAATTTCGAAAACCAAATGTATGTCTACTAAATTGTTTTAACATGCCTCATACCATTTGCTATCTCGCTCACTCTACAAACACACAAGCACTCTAGCGCCGCCACTAGCCAACGGCCAATTCTGCCCTTATGGATCGCGTAGCAAAATACGTTCATACGTATATTTTGTATGTTTCTAGTCCGATTTCAATCAAATTTGGTAGTTTGATAGAAATAGATAAGATTTATTAGTTTGCCAAATTTGATCGCGATGGTCAAAAAATTGCAAGAGCTAATCGGTTTTTTCTAAATTATGGAGGCGGAAGTGGGCGTGGCAACATATTAAAATATATGTATTCTGCGCGCATACTAAGCCAATATACATACTAAATTTGGTGTCTTTAGCTTTGTTAGTTTTCGAGAAAATCAGTTTTGTTTAATTTTCGGGGGCGGAAATGGGCGTGGCAAAATTTTTAAATAGTCAATATCTGCGCGTCTATTAAGCTAACTTACATACCAAATTTAATGTCGGTAGCTTTCATAGTTTTTAAGAAAATCAGAGTTATGTAAATTCCGGGGGCGGTAGGGGGCGTGGCAAAAAGTTTGAACAATTATTTTCTGCGCGCTAACTAAACGAGTATATAAACCAAATTTGATGTTTCTATCTGCTATACTTTTTAAGAAAAACAGTTTTATGTAAATTCTGGGGGCGGAAGGGGGCGTGGCAAAAATTTGAAACAAACTCGATAAGCGTACATACTACACGAGACTGCATACCAAATTTGGTGGCTCTAGCTCTTATAGTCTCCGAGATCTAGGTGTTCATACGGACGGACGGACGGACGGACGGACGGACGGACGGACGGACGGACGGACAGACGGACATGGCTAGATCGACTCGGTTTTTGATCCTGATCAAGAATATATATACTTTGTGGGGTCGGAGATGCTTCCTTCTGCCTGTTACATACATTTTGGCGACTTTAATATACCATTTCACCCTATGGGTGTATGGTATAAAAAAACAAAAAGAGGATTTGATGTCATTAAGTTATCGCATAAAATTATGAATTATGCTTTAGATGGATAAATCTTTGTCTCTCCTGTCAACTCATCATTATCATCATAGCCATTTTCATCCTCAGCCTCATCGTCATCCTCATTCTCATCATCGTCATCCTCATAGGCATCAATGTAAATTTGATGTCCTTGTCCCTGTCACCGTTGTTGGCGTTTTGGTAATGAAATCAGGGAAAAAACATTTATGGACTTTGACTAAGGGTTAACTACATACATATACATAACTTAGTATAGCCAAATAACATAGTAAGTGTCTCGGCGTACGGCTTTTATATTTTTATGTTTTTGCCTTAATGGTTTAACCTGTAGGGAGTCTTTAATGTTAGTTACTTAAAGGTTCGTGTCTAAATTTAGCTCAAAATTTAACGTAAATAGAAATCGATTTCCTGGTTCATTTATTTAAGGCTAGGCATAAAATGTCTGCTATATAATAATTGCGAGTTATATGTCTAGTTTAAGTCTATTATTTGCTACAGAATGGACAAACAACTAACTAGTTGGCATACATATAATTAATATAAAACAACTGTAGGGACGAACGAACAATTATATGGTTTTATATAGGTCGAGAATAGAGTTTGTAGAACTAAAACATAATCAGATTTAGTATTTTTAGCTTTATTTTAATTCTAATCTACACTCAAATTTTAGAGGCTAACGGATTTAAGATTTGCATTATACAATATTTCATAATTCATTCAAAATTTATAAGTTTCTAAAACAATTTCTAAATTGGTCTATTTAGGACGCCAAAATGTATGTTAATGGCAGAAAAATGTGTTTCTGAACCTTTTAAATAAGACAAGATTCTTGATCATGCTTTCCGTCCGTCTTATAAATACCTAGATCCCAGAGTGTCTAAAAGCTAGAGCTATTACAGATTGACATCCCACATAGTAAGTGCAAAGTATGTTTCTCTCTAGGACAAGCAGATCGAATTGTATGTTAGTCTTTGCAAAGTTTTCCTCCAAATAACCTTAAAGACTTGTTTTTGTTCAGTTTATCTACCACATCGCGAAAGGAGTACGAATCTATAAAGCCCCTAGACAGAGAAACGTTTGTTAAGGTACTAATTCCATACAAATATATTCAAAATATATATAGAAATTTTTTTCTTGAAAATTAAAAGTCAACCCAAAAAACATTTTTGGAAATATACATACATGCAATTTTAAAGCAACTTCACGAAGTTTGTGAACTCAATTAAAACTAGTTGGAGATCTTAATTCTAATGAGTAGTATTCTAATATGGTATTAATACAAATTTAGGTATTCATGTTAATTTTTAACAATTTGAAATGAAATATTTGTTATTCATACTAAAATCACAGGGTTTTCTCTCATTTTTTCAAGCCCATTTCCATCTCTTTCCAAGATCATCTTCAGAAATATATTTACAAATTTAACGTCTTCTTCGTGAGGGCAGAACTAGCAACTGCAAACAAACTATATTTGATATCATTTAAAAAGGTCACCAAAAAAACAGTCCAACAAAAACCGGCCAAACTATTAATAAAATATAATTTAATTCAGCATCCCAAATTAGTTTTAAATCGCATTGCATAATTTGCTTTAATTGGCATGTAGAGGGGGTAAAAGAGAGAGCTAAAATGGTTCAGTGACTACTTAACCGAATCCTCTTAAATGCCACTTCCTGTACCCAAAAAAGAAAAAAAAAAAACAAAATAATAATAAAATGAATGAAGAAGTGTTGCCTACTTTGGCGCGTTTTAGCCGGATGACGAGCATTGAAAGCAATTGCAAGAACCCGTCGGCAATTCACCAGTCGTATTAATGTCCTTTACGACAACTATCCAAGGAGCTCGAGTCGAGTTTATATCTTTTGTATGGCATATGCCTCCATCAGGCCCCACCAGAGGCCATCTCCACCTTCGCCCTGGGAGCCAGCTGCAATGCAGTTGCCATATTTTCATACCATGTTGTTGACACCCCCTCCCCAAACACAGACAAGAAAAAAAAAAAAAAAATAAAGAAAAACGTTCAACACTGGTGACCAAATTTTATTTTATTGCATTTTAGTAGGGGTTGGCCAATATGGTCGGGCCTGGGCTACAGCAAAAGGAATAGAGATAGCAAGGAAGAAGGTGGTAGAAGAGGTGGTAATGCGGGAGCGGGAGGTGGAGGTGGAGGTATACAAAAAGTATGAGCTGGTGCTGGAGGTGCATTGAAGCTTAAATATCAACACTTGACACTGCCCGTCTTTGTCCTGCATTGTCCTGCAAGAGCCAAGTGCTTGAACGCTTTGTTGTTTGTCCTGTAGTTGAAAGTTTTTACTAGTCCTTTTGGACATGTTAATTGGGTGGATGTGGATGTCCCTTGGGTAAATGGAATATAATATACGGGTGTGTGTTTGTGTGAGTGCGGGTGGGTGTATGTTCTTTAGTTTGCTGTGTTTATGCAAATGTCGAAGGTCCTTGCGAGTACTTAAAAGGAACCGATAAATCTTTGCTAAAATCTTATGTCCAAGTTGTTTCAAAATTACCCAAACAATATTATCATACGATTATGTTTAGATATACTCAAAATCTCTTTAAATAAACACACTCTTTAAACACACACAATTAGCTTCATTCCTTGTCAAAGCTTCAATAAGTTGGCATAATATTTTGATAGGTATTGAAAGAGCAATTCATGACTTATTGACTTTACTGGAATTTTTAATGTCGAATATTTGCATATGCACTTAAATTTTCAAACTCCAAAATTATTGTGTATTCCCGAGTTCTTAGTCGACAGAAAGAACTATCATTTATCCATCTAGATATTCTATTTAACCCGTCTAGCACTTTGAGGTGATTCGAGGCAGTTATTTGCTTAGACTATTGAAATATTTTCGTATGTTTATTTTTAACATTATTCAATTTCTTAAGTTATTAAGTTTTATTATAGGCTTTTTTCGGATTAGTAGTCATTAATTTAAAATATTTATAGTGTAATACATATATGCATAAAGTGTAATCCATTATGTATTTACTATATTCATACTGTATAGATATAGTGCTCGGTTGTGGGCCACATTTGGGTCCTGCCTTTGGGCCACCTTGTGATTTCGTTTAAAAATGTAAACTCTTACCAAACATTTATTTGGAGGAATAAATGAAAAAGACCAGAAAAACGAAAACGATTCTTTCCTTGTAATTTTAAGCGGCTTGTGGCTAATTATATCATAAATTTAGCATAAAATGCTTGAATACAATCAGAAATAAATGGACTAGGATACTGGAGCACACAAGAATACCAAAATCTTTATTTATGGAAATAGTAAAATTGTGCATTCGGGAAAACAGATATTTTACATACAAGGACCAAATTAAAAGAAATGCCGATGGGAGGATCGCCTCATTTATGACACCTGTAAGTAAGAACAGTGAAGATACAAACACAATCGATTACAGTTATCGATAGAAAAGTCAGTGTTGCACAATATTAAAAATTTTCATTTTCATCAAGTAGCCATGGTGAAATCTGTCTCGTCAATGGCATAAATACTGGAGCGACTCACAGGTTTTCTCATTCACTCACTTCCTTCTGTTCGGATAATAACTGAATCATTTTTTCCTTATTATTTAAAAACTTATTTTTCCCTATTTAAAAACATCTCATAACTTGTGCTGTTTAAATAGCATTATTTTCCTTATTAATTACAATCCTTATCAAATATTTGTAGTATTCTCGATCTGCTGATGATGGTCTTTTCTTTCTCCTTATTTTAAATCTATCATCTACCTACAACTGCAATACGAACTGACCAACTATACTAATTGGTCACTTTCTTGGACATCATAATTGAGGTCACTTGACCGATGTTCTTATGTCTTCTTTGGGATCATCTTAATTGGCTTTCTAATTAAAAGTTTCCTTTCCACTGGATTACAAAAGGAGCCTCACATTAGTGATTTGGGTTCCGATGGCAAAGCCCTTTCTTAATTTAGTAATTTCGCAGCAAGCTTTCAGCATGGAAGGTCGACATGACATGCCTCTTTAAACGCATCAATGTAAGTCTCCTTCCAATACCAATGAGTAGCTAGAAATTCCTTCAGGTCAAGTAATTTTGTAACCATTATATACTTTACTGTCATGTACCTGCATATACATATGTACATATGTATGTACAAGATATCATTGGAATAAATTTGTAAGGAAATCTTATCAATCAGAGACGAAGAAGTTCAGTTCAGATCATTAAGAACGCCTCTCTTATGACTTATAAATAATGGCATAGTTATAATGAGGTTAAGTACTTAAAATAAAACATTCCTATCTATAAATGTTTGTTTGTCATTTAGTTACATACTATAGTTATCTTATACTAATTTAGCTTTTGGAAAATAAAGTTTAATGCACAAACAATTTTATTCTGCCGAGATGTCGATTTGCATAAGGTGGAAAAATTATATTTATTTCATTGTTATTTGCTAGATCAAACTAACTCAATTTAAAAATAAATAATCAAAAACAAAACCGTAAAATGTAATTGAATTCAAGATGTCTGCAAAATGCTCTTTTTGAACGCTCGCGCTGCTCTTTAATTCGAGAGTTCACTGTATTAAAATACGATTAATTGGTTTGAGAGACATTTGACTACTTCTTAAAGTTTTCAGAGAGTGTGAATATTTTCATCACAAACGTAGTGGTTTGCCTTACAATTAAATTGACCTTTTGTTGTTTTTTTTATTGTGCTAATGAAGAGGCACAAGAAGTGGAGCAACAGAACTCTCATTGGCATCTACAATGTGTAGGTACATGCGATACAACGGGCAGACAGACAACACATAGAAATGAACAAACATACAAACAAACGAAAAAAAAGAAAAAGGAAAGAAAACAAAAAACAAAAACAAGACACACAAACAAACTCAACTGCATGTGTATCTAGATACATTTGCTGGGTATATGCTTGGTCTGGATGCCCAGTTGGAGCTTCCACATCGACTTTCTGACCCATTTATGCTCGCCTGGCAAAATTGGAGCATTTATTGTACAAAAAAACGCACAATGCACCAAATTGCCAGCGGAGACAATCGAATTTATTTGCATTGACTCTGGGAGTGGGGGGTGATGGGTGCGCAGGGAGGTGGGTGTGAATTAAATAAATTGTCTTTCTTCCAAAATATTATTGGGAAGCCAAAGAGAGACAGATAGAGAGAGAAAGAGAGTCAGAGAGCTTTTGTGAAGCAGAAACTATAAAAGATAAGTAAACAAATCACCTCACCGACTTTGTTTTACCATGCATAAAGATCTCTAAAATCTAGATTTCACACGGGCTTAATCTAGTCGGCAGATCAAATATAAGTATGTATATATGTATATCAAAGCTTCCTTCTGCCTATTAAACACATTTGGAGGTCTTTAATAGACCCCATTTTCAACCTATGATTGCATGGTATAAAAAGCTTTTTATCGCTTGAATGTATGTATGTATACATGTGTATAAAGCATAGCAACATGTTGCTCTGTGTGGTTTTTGGTCTTGTTTTTCAACCAACACCGGCTCCTATTGCCATCTCTTTCGGTGTGTAAAGAGGAAGAAAAACACTGCGCAAGAGTATTACTATTTGGGTCGTCGTTGTGCCTCCAATTGCTGCACCCCTGTTGACCCATCTAGGGCCAAGTTCCTAGAATGTTCATTCCAATAAAGCCACCACCATAGCCGCCGGTTGCAACATCTCGCGAAAAAACTAATCACTGAATGTGGATGGCAGGCAAAATTCGTAGAATTCACCCGAACTGACCAGGCGCGCAGCATCGATGGCAACATGCCAACCAACATGTTGCGGATGACAACATCGACACGACATAAAATCGCGTCATGCGCGTCGCAAATTCAGCAGGCGGACAGAGTTTAATGGCAGCCCAAAGCTGCTGCCGGCAAATGTGGTAAGTGAGAAGGCAAACAACAAACAACGCGAAATCCCGGATACGGTGAAATAGTAAACGGAGAAAAAAATCTGCACACACATATGGCCAGGTTGGTCGTAGTACATACGACCGATACGATATCATATCGTATGAATATGTAGCTCGCTCGCTCGCTACCTTGCTTGCTCTCTCTCATTTAACACTTTCGTTTTCTTGTGCTAGCCTCTAAATAGGCGCTCAGCTCAAGGCAGCAGTAGCCTCGGCCTCGGCCTCAGTTAACCGGCAGACAAGGACAGATATATGAAACAACAATATGGTTGTCTCCATTGACAGAGCTGCAGATAAAGGGGGACCCGACAATTTGTTGCCAAAATGTGTTTACTTAGCTAAATTCATCTTTCTTCTTACTCACACTCCGATAATTTGGTGTTTGCTTTTTGGTTTTCTATTTCATTTAAACAATAGTCGAATGCATTAAATTTGTTATCTTATATTTTACTACGTCTCTGTATATTCTATCTCTCACTTTGTGTCAGTCTCTTTCTATCTTTTGGGGTAATAACACAACCGCTTCTCCCTCGCACAATATTGGGGTCTCTCTCTCTTATTGAGTTTCTCTCTCTCTCTCATGCTCTGCTAGCAACATACTGCTGGGCAACCTGCCTCGTAAGCAACATTAGTTTGGGCTTTTGTTGCCGTTTCCCCAACACACACACACACACACAAACACCATCGCTCACACACATACAATTAGAGTCAGTTCAAGTTAAGGGAGTTGCTGCAAGCGTTATTTTTTATGGTTGTGCTTCTTTTAGTGCTGGTCGCCTGGTGGAAAATCGACTGACTGAAGGCCCCTGACATCGTATACATGACGCACGAAGAAGGAACGACAACGAAGTGTCTCTACCGAGATATATGTATGTAGACCGAGTGAGCAAGAGAGAGTGAAAGAGTGCAGACCAGACTTTGTGGTGTGCCTGCGACTGTGGCAAGTGTGGCTGTCTGGCAGCAGCAGCAGTAGTTGGCATTGGGAAAAGTCATTAAAAGTTGTATTTTAATTAATACAAAAAAGCCGGGCCAGCCAATTAGTGAGAAATGTTGCCTTTCATGTCCGCACCACACTTCTGGCCCGCCCCGGCAAGCACCTTTCTTCATTAGCTGCGCACATCGACCTACGATTTTTGCAGCGCATCTTCTTCTATCCTATTACGCTAACATCTTCTTAATTAAAAACCTGACAATGTTCGTTCAACGTTCCATTCCATGGCCGCTAACCACCCAGCAACCCCCCCACACACTGGTCCCCCCAGAGCCGTCGGCATATTTTTAATTGCTTAATTGGAATTGCGTACGGAAGAGATCCCGGACCCGGGACCCAGTAGCCAGGCCCCATTGGCGAGCCGGAGAATTTGCCCTGCCCTTTTTTTGTCTTGCTATTCCTTTTCCGCACACATTGTATGCATTCATGCTCATTCTCGCCCTTGCCTGTTGCTGGGCAATTAGAGCTTTGTTCCAATCTCACACACACATCATCGAAAAGAGGGTGTGGCAGCATCCGAAGGACTTTCAAGGTCGCACGACAACGCCCCTGACGAGTAACCACCACGCCCTAGATACGCCTCAAACTCAGCGAGCATAACAGGCGCCCAGAACTGGCTTGACTGTGTCGAGGATGTCCAAAGGATATGCAAGGATGCTGCAGGGAAATCGTAGTCAGCATCAACATCCTCATCGTCAGCAGTAGCAGTAGCAGTAGCTGCCACCATCAGTAGCAATGCTGGCCAAGCTTACGGTATTTTGACAGCGCAAGCTCAAAACCGAAAGAGAGAGAGAAAAGGAGAGAGAGACACATAGATGTGGTTGTTCTGCATTTCTCTGGAAATTATTTATATTCTATAGTCTTTTGTTTGTTATTCTTTTGTACAATATTAGACACTTAGATACATATGTATGTCGAAACACCAAAACCAAAAACTTACAAAAATTGTTCGCAGTTTTCTCAAGCCCCCTAAAAGTATGCAAATTTGAAATTTGTTTATGAGTGTTGAAGCAACCGACACCGGACGTCGCCACAGTCGACGACGGATGGCAGCACGACGATGGGCGGGCACATTTAAAAATGTATTATTTTTGTTGTTTAACACGTCATCTCTACTTGGACTGAATTCCTAATAAACGTTTTTATATTTATGTATTTTATAAGTAAATTTAGCTGCCTTATTATATCCCAGCGTGCGGAGGCGCAGTTCATTGGCTTTGAGTTCAGCAAAACTTGTCAGTTTTCCGAGTTTCTTTTTGTGTTTTTTAAAATTCATATCATATTAGTTCCCACTGCGACTCTGGCCCAGTTGGCAAATGTGGATAAGAGCAGTGCCAGACTAGCCATATAGGAGGATTAATTAAGATATATCGTTTTGAAATCGATTGAAATTACAGGCTATAAATTGATGAAAAACCCTTCGTTCAATAAAATCTTCGTTTAATGCAGAGAAAATATTCAGGAATAATGAACTACAAAGAGTTGATCTTGAGAAAACTTGAAGAGAAGGAACTTGCAATTTCACGCGGGATGCTCGAAATGATATTGTCTATTGTAACCAATATTCCAGAATTTGAAAAGTGTCGAAAAGTGTAACAATTTTGTAATCAATAACTCAATATCCTCATTGTGTTAGGATATCAATATCCTGTATTAGACGCTTAATAAAATGCAAAATATATAGTATCTCGAGTCGAAATGAGTTCAAAAATCTCGTTACGATAGTTTAAAAACCTAAGAACTACATCAACTAGTTTCATAGACATAACATTTTCATACCTTAGGCAGTTATGATGGATCGCTTACCCAAGAATATATACCCTATAACCTAGGAAAATAATGTATGATATCGTTTTTATACAAGTCTCACTTATGAGGGGGATTTGAAGGATTTAAACTTAACAGGAGAAATATTGAGGACATCTCTAAATTTCGTCTTAGGGGAAAATCTCCTTTCTTAAATACAGTGAAACCTCGATATAACGAACTTCGTTATAACGAAAAACCCAATATAACGAATTTTTTGTTAAGTCCCTTGAAAAAACCTCGTTTTTACGAAGTTTTTCATACAAAAAAACACTATAGGTATAACGAATTTCTGAGCCTAAAAGCCTCTATGTAGCGAAAATGGCACTGAGAAAAGAAAATTGTTGGTAATCGGAAAATCGACTAATCCAAGATGCTTTAAAAATATTAAAAGTTTACCAGTGGACTACACCGCAAACAAGAAAGCTTGGATGACTACAGACATATGGTTGGATTACTTGGAAAAATTTGATAAAGAGATGACTAAAGCCAACCGTAAAATTTTATTGCTCGTTGATAACTGCATGGCGCATAAAAATCCTACTTCGCTTAAATCCATTAAATTACAATTTCTGCCGCCAAACGCAACATCGAAACTACAACCTCTAGATCTGGGAATAATTAAAAATTTTAAGCATTTCTATCGCAAAGAGGTGGTCAAAATTTTTATCAATGACATGGAAGAGGGGCGCAAGAGCAATATTAACGTTTTGCAAGGTATCAGAATGGCCCATAAAGCATGGGAAAGCGTAAAACAATCAACGATTGTCAACTGTTTTGCGACATGTGGCTTTGTCGACAGTCCAAATATTACGGCTACAAACGATTGTATTCAAGACAGTGAAGAATGGCTTGTCATTAAAAACCATTTTAATTTGGATGAACATTTTGACGATTTTGTTACCTTCGATGACAACGTTAGTGCTTCGGGGCCTTTAACTGATGATGACATTGTTGGTAGTTTTGCGAAGACAGTCGATGTTGTCGAGGAGGAAGAAGAGCTAGAAACGGTTATCACCGCAAAAGAAGCTAAGCAAATGGTTGAAAAACTACAAACTTTTCTTGAGGCACAAGAAGCTACACCCCAGACTACTTTTGATGGCTTAGCATCTGTTGCACAAACTATAGATGGCTGTATTCAAAACTTGCGCAAACAAACTAAAATAACTAATTACTTTAATAAAGTCTAATAAAAAAAAAATGTTTATTTTTTGTATATTTACCCCCTTTCAGTGCAATTTAGCATTATTTTGGTGGAAACAATGTTTATAACGAATTTTTTTTCAGATTTCTTTAAATTTCGTTATACTAAGGTTTTACATTTCAGTACCTATAGCGAATCAATAGATATAACGAATCATTTTGCGATCCCCCTCAGATTCGTTATATCGAGGTTTCACTGTATATACTATTTGGAAAACCATGACGTGCCTATCAAAATTATATTTATTTCCAAACATATTTATATGCATATAAGTCTACATACACTCATGATGACAATAATAAAACATAACCCCTTAAAATATAACTTTATTGACTTTAGATAAGCAGAACTTTTTTTCTATTAACTTGATCACAAAAATTTAAATGCACCTTTCTTTATTGAACATTTGTTTATAAAAATTCATTAATTTGGAAAAGAAAAATAATTTTATTTAAAAGTTACAACAAAAATTGTAATTGCAGAATTTCGTGCTTGATGAAAATAATAAGTACACTTTAATTGACTAAGTCAAATTTAATTTTTATTGGTTTTCAAATCATTGAAAATCTATTTTTGTTTCATTATGTGATTAATATCCAATATATCCACCTTTAATTTACCGTTACTTTTTCCATCTGGTTGGGGATACTCTTAATCAAAGCTTGGCAGGACTCTATCAAAATCTTCTTCGACACACTCCCACAATTGTCGATTGTTGGCACTTTTTTCAGTTCCCGCCTAATTCTATAGCTCACCCCACAAGGTATCGATGAGATTTAGATCAGGAGATATATCCCCATAAGATAAGTGATAGATTGTTTGATAGTCAGATATTTCCACTATCCAAAACCAAAAACAAAAAATACAATAGAAATGTATTATTAATTTTCAATTATAGCCAAATATTTTGTGGAATGTTCGAAAATCCTGTAAAACCTTGAAGCAATCTGGAATAATAAATTTCATTATAGTTTTTAACGATAGAATAAAACACATTATTGAGACAATGGAATTGAATTTTCAATTTTTTATTATTATTATTTATTACATACACATATAGAAGATATCAATCTGTGTGTTTTTCTGTCATTTTATGTGTTTGTACATATATATGCATATATACATATACATATATACTTATATTTATACGCTATGCTCAGACCATTGCCAAAAACAAAAGTGATTAAAGGTAGCTAGGGGGATGTGTGGCTATATAATATATATTTTATTTTGACTTGACGAACCTTTTTTGTCGTGAATAAAATATTTGTTTTTCTTTTTTCATGCAATTTGCAATATATAGAAGTTTCTTGTGTGTGTGTGTGTTTTTTTTTTTTTTTGAGTGTATGTATGTAAGTATGTATACATATACGTTTTATATATATGCATGTTTAAATATATATATATATGTGTGTATATATGCTTAAACTATTAAACATTTCATTATTTAGATCAAATATGCAATTGTGCAAAATTGCCATGCACAAAGTTTTGCATGTTTTTTTTATGTATGTATTTCTTCTTGTATTTGTTTGTATTGTTTTTTTTTTGTTTGTTTTTTGCAATTGCTTTTCCTATATAATTTGTATGTATTTATGTATGTAATGTAAGTGTTTATATGTACGTATGTCTCTCTCGTGAGTGTGTGTGTTTGTGTGTGAGTGGGTTGATAGTATATCTAACAACAAATCAAAGAATTGAAATCATATATATTTTTGACGCCTTCATCATACTTATATGTTGGTTAAATGTTAAATGCACGCTCGTTCGAATTGGCTAAGAATTTGCTTTGCTTTTCGTTTCGTTTTCATTTGTTTCCACATTTGGTTAATAAAATTTGCATTATATCAACAAAACAAAGAAAAAAGTTAATAAGTCAAATTATTGCTATTTGTTTTTCATTTATGTATAGTTTTTCATTCGTTTTTGTTTTTGTGTGTTGTTTTTTTTTGTTTTCGTTTTTTTCTTTTTTAAATTAACATAATTGGTGTAGGTGTGAGTGTATGTGTTTTGGGTTCTGTATGTTTGTTTGTTTGTATGGGTCTTTTGGTTGTTATTGTTTTTTTTTTCTTTCCTCTTTTGTTTTTTTTTTTTCGTTAGAAACTAGTTTGGATAAATTGTTGGCTTGCTTTGTTTCGTTTTTCACATACATTTACTTGTTTGTATGTGTTTGTTTATCGAATTTTTACAATAAGTGTTTTGTTTTTTTTTTTGTTTGTAATCGAAATTTTCGCACATATTGACATTACAAAATCGTTAATTACGATTATCTCGGTAATCAGTAAATATGTCCTAAGGATGTGTTGCTCATTAATTAATTTTCTTTTGTAGCTGTATCACAATTGGGTTTTGGTTTCACTTTCGTTTTCAACTTAACTCATTTTCTCTGTCAATCAATAGAGAGTCTTTTGCCTTATCTTTGTGGAGAAAGCAAACAAAACTAAGAAAAATATATATAAAAAACAAAAAAAAAAAAAAAACTGAACAACAGTTTTTGTAAATTGGTTGCTTAAATTTTTTGTTTTAGTTTTCCTTTCTTTTTTTTTTTTAATTGTTGCTTTGTTTAACAAATTTTCTTTTGTTTTTCCCCTCTCAAAAAAGCTGCTCATCTAACTTTGGCGCCTTAAAGTATGCAGTAGTATGTATGCAATCTACATCAATATGTATGTATTTGTGTGTTTGTTTTCTTTTACATATTCATTGCATTTTCTTCTTTTGGCACTCATGTGTGTGTGTGTGTGTGTGTGTGTGTAACGATAGATAAATGCAAAAACTTATTTCAATCCTGATATTTTTCATTAATACATACAAATATAAATACATATATTTATTTATATATACGTAACTGAACACGAAATACTTTATGTGTGTGTGTGTGTGTAGGTCCAAAACAAAAAAAATTAAATACCAAAATTATTTTGATCTTTATAGGATTTTCAGGTATTATAAAAATTTGTAATTTGATTTAACATTTAATTCAATCAAATTGAAAAACCAGTTTTTACTTTCTTCTTTTTTTATGGGTTTTGGTTTTTTCTCAAAAATTGCACTTCCTATACTTACGTTTTCTTCTGTTATATACACACACATACATATGTACATACGTATACATATGTATATATATATATATATATATATATATTTATATTTGTATATAAAATTTAAAAGAGCGATTGAAACTGAGATACAGATATTTTGTATATGTCTATATATATATATATATATATACATATACATATATATATATAGAGGAAAAAGAGCGAAAAGTTGCTTAACCTTTTCTTATTGTTGTTGTTATTGTATGTATATATTTTTGCAGTTTTTGGTTGTCTTTTTTTTTTTGGTTCAAATTTTCGCTTTTTCTCTTTTTTTGGTTTTTTTTTTTTTTTTTTTTTGTTTGCTTGTTTTTGTTTTGTCGAAAAGTTCTCAAGTTATCACTTCACTTAAATTTTATCAGTTAAAACTTCACGTTCTTCAAAGGTGGAAGCTATACCACGTATTTTTCTTTCAGTGTATTGGTTTTTTTCTCAACTTATAGATAAATACAAACATACACAAATATCATTGCGCGCGCTCTCTATATAAGTTTGATTTCTATTACATTAAAAAAAAAAAAAGAATATTTGCCTCCATGCCATCCATAATACATAAATCTACATAGCCATTTCATTTACTATCACTATCATCAACATTGCTTCTACATATAAGTATATATAGATGTTTAATGTCAACGATAATACAATAATACAAATACATAACATTTACATATATGCAGCCATTTCGATTCGATTTCGATTTAGTTTTCCCGGCTTACGTAAGTCCCTTACAATTGCCAGTAAAAATGTTTCCTTCTCTATATCTTTCTCTCTCTCTCTCTCTCTCTCTTTCTCTTTCTCTCTGTCTGTTTCATTTTTCTTTTCTTTTTTTTTTTGGTTTTTGCTTACAATTTTTTGTGCTTTTTTTTTTTGTTTAAGTTGTTTATTAATTAGTATTTTTTATATAAGTCTATCACATCATCACAATTCGGTTGCAATAAAAAAAATGCCCAGAATACGCTGGAATATACAAATAAATATATATCTCTGTATATATATATATATATATATATATATGGATGGTGCAAGTGGTGCCAAAGTTGGGTCCTGACCTGGCCTGGCCTGGCCCGGCCCGGCCTGTCTTTCTGTCTGTCCATCTGAGCCTCTCAGCCGGCACTGCACTGGCGTGATCCTAAAATCCGTGAACGTTGGCTGGGCAATTTTCTTTACGTTTAGTAACATTGTGTATACACATATACATATAAAAAATAATAATAATAATTATAGTAATTGTAATAATAGTACACAGTAATTGTAATTGTTTCTTCTCGTTACTTCTTTTTTCGCTTTTTGTTTTTTTTTTTTTGTAAATTTATTATTTTCAGTTTTCAGTTATCGTGTAGCGTCGGTAAGGTATTAGCTTAAAGCTATTCAATTTTTTCATCATCATCATCGTTACCGACCTACGCAATGTATGCAAAATGAATGTATGTTTGTTTGTTTGTTTGTTGCTTTGTATGTATGTATTCTATGTACTTATGTACGCATGTGTATGTATTGTATGTATGTATTTATGCATGTTTGTTGGCAGCCAACTGAAATCCAAAATGAAAACGTATTCAAATAAACAAAGTCATAATTAAACATAAACATAAACATGTCCTTACAACATTTTCTTTTCTTTTTTTTGTTTTTGTTTTTATCTGCCATTTTGGAACCTTAGTATGTATGTATGTATGTATTTGCATTTGTTTATAAAACAAACTCAATGAAATCAAGAATAAAATAAAACAAAAACAATTAAGGAAAAAGAACAAAAATTAGTCAAAATTAAAGTAAATGTAAAAAAAGAAAGAAAAAAAAACAATGTAGAGATCTTCTTGTTGCTACCAAAAAAAAAAAATAAAAAAGTAATGTTTGCCTTTTAACAAATGTATGCCTATAAATGTTTTTTCTATAGTCATTTTTTGTTTTTGCTTGTTTGTTTGTTATCCCTTGTGTCTGTTTCAGTTGCAACTTATTTGTACTTCTCTCTGGGGGAATGAGGGGAAGTTGGAGTTGGAGGAGTGGGTAAGTGGGTGTTGGTAGTGACTACTACTAGTGTAAGTTTTGAGTTGGGGATTTGATGTTTGTGGTGGTTTTACACCAATCAACTTGAACAACAAGACCTGAACATTTTCTAACTTTGATGACAACTTTTTGTTTTTTTTGCTTTAAGACTAGTCTTCTCTTTGCTAAAAACACATACACTCTTTCTCTTTGCTACCACTTGCTCTCTCTCTCTCTCTCTCGCTCTCTTTCTTGTAATCATCATTATAATTTATACTTAATAATGTTGGGTAGCTTGCTAATGAGCATAAACTGCAAAGAAAAACAAATGTGATGCAAATCAAAAAGTTCGATTACATAATAAATGTTTAATTCTCAATATTAAAGTATTGAACAATCGAACTTGCAGCACAGCTCAAGTGAATGAATAAACCTAAACTAGTTCTTAATTGGGAAAGTTTTAAAGGCGTCTAAGAAGGAGAAAAAAATACCCAATGGCATAATATATTGGATATTAACTTAAATATGTCTATATATAAATATATAAAAGAAAATTTGAATGCGCTACCAAGTTTCCCATTAAATAAATCAACTAACACAACAACTAAAAGCAGTCTCTTCTTTCCCATAGCTCATGTTATCAGATTAATGCTTAGCGACATACTGAAATCTGTATGATCTGTTTATCCAGAATGGATATATAATATATTATATATACCGTATGTATACCATTACAATCAGCGCAAAAAATTGTAAGTACTGTACTTTAAACCAAACAATACTCAAGGTAATTTTCTAAACTATTTTGGGGATTAAAATTGGGATGTTGGAGGATTGGAGGGCGGGGCTGGGATGCTGATGATCAGTCAGACAAACACTCCGACAATTTAGATCTATTCTATATGTGTTTGATATAGTCAAAAAAGATGGGGGGCTAATCGAAAAAAATGTTTTTGTTTGCTAACTAAAAAAAACCTAAAAATATATAGTTTTTGAAAAATATCCATATGTAATGTATATGCAAGTTGTTTATTGTTTATGTATTATTATTATTATTATTACTATTATTATTATTCCATATTGCTGCGTATCCCATTATTTTGATTTCTCAACAAAAAATGACTTTCAAGTTTATGGATGAATGTGGCTTTTGTTCTTTTTCTTTTTATCTGTTGTTGTTGTTGTTGTTTTTCTTCTTCTTGTGGTTATTGTTCGTTTGGAAATTTTTTAATGGTAAAATTGTTTGTTTTGTGTAACTTTTGGGAAAAAAACACATGTAGAAAAGTTTTATGTAAGTTAAGATTACATTGAAACATAATTAAGGAAACAATTATTGTTGTTGTTGTTATTGCTGTTGTATATATATATATATATATACATTTCACACACACATTATCAATATATAAGAGAATTGTTTTAACAAATGTATTTCAAATTAGACAAAAGAATCATATGCATGTTTCCATTAGTTTCTTTTTTTTCATTCTCATTCTTGTTCTCTATATTACATACTTTGTACCAAAGCAGCGCTGCTTTTTTTCTCTTTTTATTTGTTTGGATTTATGTTTTTGTTTTTTTTTTTCTTTTTTAATATCTTGTGTTTCAGTTTGAATAAGTTTTTTTTTTTTTTAAGGGGAAACCGAAAAATTTGTCTAAACTATCACTTTGTTTATTGGTAAATTTTTGTTTTTTTTTTTTGTATTGTTGTGCAAAATTTCGTATCAGTTTTTGTTTTTTTCCATTTCTGATTCAATTTGTTTGTTTTCTTTTTTGTTTATTGTAAATTTTTGATAATATTATTATAAGCAAACCGTTCCATTCATACCAACCAAGTTAGTGAAAAATGTTTTTTGTTCATGTGTTCTTGACAAAATTTCATGATCCAGATATATGCATATATATGTCTTATATATCGATATATATATTATATATATCTATATATAATGTTTGGAAGTATTTGGGTGTGTGTGTATGTGTGTGTATATATGTAGGTATCAGTGTGTTTGTGTGTGTGTGTGAACTAACAAAAAAACTTTCCAAATTTAAATTAAAAAAAAAAGAAGACGAACCTTACTTAAACTCTTTAAACATTCGAAGAACATGCAACTGTGCCACAAAATTTTCCCCCTATTTGTTTTGTTGTTTTTCTTTTAATATATATATATATATATATACATTCATTATATATATATGTATATATATATATATATATCTCTGTATATATTCTTTTCTTTGTTTATGGAAATTGGAAAAGTTTAAAAACTATTTTACAATTTTGACGTTGATTTTCTTGACTGGTTGATTGGTTGGTTGGTTGTTTTACCTTCGATTCATTTTGAGGGTGAAAAGATGTTATTCATGTGGTTGTTCGTTCTTTCTGCTGCTAACAGGAAACTGATTTCCGACTTGATCTGCTGCTACTGATGATATTCATTATTGCTGTTGGTTGTTGTTGATGATCAGAGATGTAGAGACATGTGAATAGAAATAATTTAAATTAGAAAATGATTAATATGAAACTATAATCGAATTTTGGTTTAGTTTTTAAATTCTTAGTTGTTGCACTTACCCCATTAAGTTGTTGTTATTGCCATTTAGTTGCATTTCGTCCATAAAGTGAAGAACAATTATTGAGAAATAAAGGAGCATGGATAAGAGAAGTTTGGTATGAAGTTATAGAGAGGAAAACGGAGAAGACAAAGAAAAAGAAAAAGAAAGGCTCCGCGCATTCTGAATTCAAATTGTGTATCAAAATAAAGAAAAGAAGATAAGAGAATTTTGGGACTTGGATGATGCTGCAGTTTGCTGCAAATGTCTTCTTCTGCCTTGGGAGTGTGTGGTGATTGTTGTCATTTTTTGTGTCCATGATGATGTTGTTGTTTTTGTTGCTGGTGTTATTACAGCTGTTGCTGTTGCTACTGCTACTGCTGCTGCTGATGTTGTTGGGGGTGGAGTTGAAGCAATTGTTGTTAATATGGGTAGTAGTGGTAGTGGTGGTAGTGGCGGCGGCCATTTTAGTGCTGGCTCGCCTGCTCAATGGCAGCTCCTGGACCTGGTCCGGCTACAGCTGGGGCAAATTGATGATGTTGGGCAGCGGTAGCATAATATGTTGCCGGCATGCTAAATTGGCTGGCATACGGATTGGTGCCAGGAGCACCGGCTGTTGTTAGCACTCCGGCTGCATCATACAGATAGGCACCGCCTGGCGGTGGAGCTGGGGCAACAGTGCGACCAGCTGCCGCTGCAGCTGCCACAGCAGCCACAGCTGAAATTGGCGGCGAATTGGCTGGTGTATAATGCACCACGGGAGTGCTCACTGTTGCCGGTTGCTGTGGGGAATATTTGTCGTCCTTCGATAGCTTTTGCTGTGGTATCGACTGCTGCTGCTGCTGCTGTGGTGCCGTCTGATAGTGCTGTGGCTGATATTCGCGTTTGGGATATTGTTGAAATCTTGGTGGCATGCCACCAGCTGCTGCATTAGGTGGCACGAATTGTCCGCGACCACGAAACGGCTGAGGCATATATGGACCACCCTGCTGTCCCAAATGAGGCTGTGGACCGCCGGAACTGCCGCCAACTCCACCATTACCAGCACCGCCAGCACCCTGATGACCCATAATGGCACGTGGTCCGCCACTATTGAACGGAGCGCGTGGACGATAGGCATTACCGCCGCCGTTGCGTTGGCTTCCGCCATCCTGGCCTCCTCCCTGCTGGTTCATGCGATTCCAATTGCTACCGCCACCATTGCTGCCATTCTGCTGATATTGATTACCACCGGGGGTATACTGTTGATAGCCACCGCCAACTCCACGATTGTTATTATAGCTATTGCCTCCGGCCTGATAATTGAGTGGATTGAGACGCTGCTGATAGGCACCGCTAGTGCTGCTGCCACCGCCAATGCCACCTCCGCCGCCACTGCTGGTGTTCCAACGCTTATTGCCGCGATAGGCACCCGAATTTGGCATGGAGCGTGCCAAATCGAGCAACGCTTGTGATGGTGTCTGACCGGCTTCCTCTAGCACGGATATCAGTTCGCGTGCTTGTTTGGCATTGTCCGGTGTGAAAAATGTATAAGCCGTGCCCAATTGCTGACAACGACCCGTGCGCCCAATGCGATGAACATAATTCTCCGATGAATTTGGATAATCATAGTTAATCACATACTGCAAATCCTCGACATCCAGACCACGGGATGCCACATCTGTGGCAATTAGTATATTCGATTTGCCATTGCGAAAGTCTTTCAGAACAGAGTCACGCTCGTTTTGGGTTTTGTCGCCATGGATTGAAGTGGCAGTGTAGCCCTCGGTACGAATAATTTGTAGGATATCCTCCACCTAAGATGAGAGACAAAGAACAAAGAGAAATATTAATATTTTGACCGACCACTCTCATATGGAGTATGGTTTAATTACCTTTATCTTGGTCTCCACAAATATAATAATTTTATTAAGATTGTTGGCCGCATTATTGGTAGTTGGTACAATCTCCTTAAGGAGACGCATCATGCGTTGCGGTTTCTCCATTTCGGTGCAAATTTCAACAATCTGACGTATGTTATGATTAGCCGAGAGATTCATAGACCCAATATTAATTTGGATGTAATCGTTAAGAAAATCACCGGCCAGGGCCTGGACTTCCTTTGGCCAGGTGGCCGACCACATGACCACCTGACGATCAGGGCGTATCTGTTCGATGATTTTACGTATCTGGGGCTCAAAGCCCATGTCCAGCATACGATCGGCCTCGTCGAGCACCAGATAGGTGCAGCGCTGCAAGTTCGTATTGCGGTTCTCGAGAAAATCGATAAGACGGCCTGGTGTAGCAATGATCACTTCAACGCCGCGTTCCAAATCGCGAGCCTGCGGCACCTTCGAAGAGCCGCCAAAGATGCAAGTGTGACGGATTTCTGGCTGACACAGATGGCCATAGTCACGGACCACCGACTGAATCTGCTGGGCCAACTCGCGTGTTGGTGCCAATACCAAGGCAACGGGACCCTCACCACGCAAAATGGGTGGCTGATTACCAATATGGACAATGGCTGGTAGCATATATGCCAATGTCTTGCCGGAGCCCGTCTGGGCAATGCCGACCAGATCGCGGCCGCTCAAAGCAATGGGCCAACCTTGAGCCTGTATAGCTGTTGGCTTTGTGAAACCCTGACGTTTCATTTCGTCAATAATGTGTGGCGGCAGTGATGCCTCCTCGAAATTGGCCACCGGATGGGGCAGATCATTACCCGACACGGTAATCTCCAGCTCATGACGCATCTCGGCAACAGCCTGTTCTGTCTTGTTCAGTGTATTTGGATGAATGTTGTAAAAGTTCTTGTGAAATGGTGCTAAATTCTCCCACTTTGGCTTGACCAGATTGCGTCCAGGATTCTTGGCTTTTTCGCGTTGAATTTCGGCTCGCTCCTCCTTGGAAAGCATTCCCAAAGCAGCTGCATTGTAATTACTAGCCAATTGACCCTGGTATCCACCATTACCCATGATGCCCCCACCGTTGTGTGGCTTTTGGTAGCGTTGTGCATAACTTGGATTCTTGCCGCGTGGACCGCCCTGACCTTGATAGCCACCGCCAGCACCAGCGCCGCCGCCACTGGCAAAGGCAGCACCATTTTGTACGGCGTTGCCACCGCGATAGGGATTTCCATTACCACCAGCTGCAGCCGGGGCTCCCATGCTGATGCCATTCTGTATACCATAGGTCATCACTCCATAGGGTTGGCCAAAGTGCATACTGCTTGCAGCTCCGCCACCATTCAGAGCCGCTCCATTAGCTGCTCCGGGATAATTATTACGTGTATAAAAGGGACGCTCGTGGCGTGGTCCGCCTGCGGCACCGGCAGCGCCAGCGCCATTGCCATAATAGCCGCCGCCTCCCGTGTGCTGCTGAATGCCACCGGCAGTGGGTGCATATGCTCCGGCATACATGTCGTATAGGATGAACACTGGTTGCGAATTGAACTCGATTTCGATGTTGTACTTCCTCTTCCTCCTAAAACGAATAACAGAACAAAAACACAGGCACACACACACACACACGCACACGCACACAGACAATGAATTAATGAATGTATAAATATAAGAAGGAGCACATGGGGGAAGGTAACCGAAAACTGCTCAAACCGCTGCATTTGCTGCACCGATACCAGGTAGTAATAGAAAACGCATCACTTTTATCTCATACTCTTCTCTTCCTCCCACCACCAAATATATACATATATAAAAAAAAAAAAAATAAAATAAAAAAAATCAATAGAGCATCGCAAAACAGCAAAATGCATGAAGAGAGTGAGAGCCACAACGAAAACGAGTAAGCAGCACTCAGAAAGTAAGTGCGAGAGAGCGAGAGCGAAGATGGGGCAGCCAAAAACACGGCACATACAAGAAAAAAAATTGCATTCGATTTGAATTTCAACATTCGCTGAAGTTTTCATTTGTAATTTTCTTCACTTACTTTTCAGTTAGTTACACTTGCTGTCAATGTAGATAACTTTGAGTTTCATATAGCATACGCTAAATTAATTTAATTTGTTTCTCCGATTCTGATTTAGTTTTTTTTTTCTACTTTTTTTTTTGCTCTTTCGATTTTCCTTATTCTCTCTCCCTTGTCGTCGTCGTCGTCACGCTCACGCCTCTTGGGTACGAGTGTTTTTTCGTGTCTTCGCTTTTGTTAACCACCGGGAAATTAACTTTAATGCTAACTACGTTTATCTTTATGTTAAACACTATAGTTTTGGGTTAAACTAATACTAACAAACTTCACGTTTCGTTTAGACTTTTTGTACAACAAGAAGAGTTTGTAGCAATAAATGGATATGATGGTGATGGTAACAGTGTTGCCAAACCCACTGAATTGACACCAGTGCTGGTCACCTTCGAATGGCTATGGCTAAGAAAGTAGTATTTGCAAAATTGATAGATGTTCAAAACAAGTTTATCGATAACAATAAATACAGCTGATGTTAGTGAGAATTCCGTAAAGCCGGCCAATGTGTGACGTCAACTATACAATTTAAATTTACTATGCACCAATTTATTTATTATTTAATATTTTTATGCAGTTTAGTACATGAGTCTACAAATGTTGGTATTGCCCAGAATTTTCACTTGACTATAAAATATTTTAACCTCTGATTACCTACTGCTAGGATAAATACATATATATGTAGATGTATAATAAATTGATTTAATTTAAAATAGTACCAATAAAAACTAAAGCATTAAACTGTAATAGTAGTTAGTTGTATTTTTAAGGGGTAATCATTTTTTGAAACCAAAATATTCATTAAAGAGATATTTGTTTGAGGTTATCTTTCGTCGTTGAACCATGAATGAATTGGGCCCCATTTATGTTACAAAGTCCACCCGGCAAAGGAAATACAGGATCATATAAAGCTACAAGGGTTCCTTCATTTAAAACATTTGGATTGGTATTAATCAAGAAGAGTTTAAAGGCAAATCTAATCTTAACTTCGTTGTGATATTGTTATACGACCTTTGAAGCACAAGTCTAATAGTAACTAACTATTAAAAAGTATTGGATTATTTTGGTGGTCGTAGTATGAATCAGACACGCCTTAGACTAGCAGCAGCAGCATTATCAAGCCGATAAGCAATACGGGTTCACATATGAAATATATTCATTCGTGTGTGTACATATGTATTCCAAATTGATATTGTTATGAGTTAGTGTTTTTTTTTGATAATTACACAGACGGAACAATTTAAGTGGACAGTAGGCCGCAGTGTGCTGAGGTTGCCAGTTAACTGTGGATCGCCGCCGCCGCCGTCGCCAGACTTTAACATTATGAATTTCATATTGCGTTTCATCGTATTCTGCTTTGATCCACTTGGCCTAGGACGCCGGTTCTTTATACGTCCGGCTGTTAATCTTACGTATGGCGTCTATGAACGTTTCCGGACCAAAGCCGATGAGAAAGTGGGCACATTACGGGAATTGGTACTGCGTCTAGGACTCATTTCATTTGCAGTTGTATTGATCATTTGGCTAGCCGTCTTCATGTATGCAGCTTTCTATTATGTATATATGCCGGCTATATCGCATACGCGTCCAGTGCACATGCAGTTCAAGTGAGTTATAAATTAAGTCACATTTGGCATAATAAAAGCATTTTAACACGATGCGATTAAATATACATATGTATGTATGTATATACATACATATGTATGTATACATAAGTCAGTGCAATGAAAATTTACATATGTATGTACATATAGAATATGTATTAGAATGATTTGTTTTCGTTCATTAATTTTAAATCATTTTGCTTTTAGAACCTGCCTGGAGACAAGCACACCTTGCACCTTTCCCCATGCCCATGTATCGCTGACAAAGAAGCAACAACTTCTAATGGTCGGCCAGGCATATAAGGTTATTATCAATATAGATATGCCCGAATCTCCACAAAATTTGGAGCTTGGTATGTTCATGGTTTGCGCTGAGATGCGTGACTATGATTCGATGCTGCGTGGTCATTCATGTCGCTCGGCCATGATGCGCTATCGCTCTCCATTGATACGCATGATATCCACCTGGGCTCTGAGTCCTTTATATGTACTTGGCTGGAAAGAGGAGTTCCAGCAGGTGCCTGTCGAGATATTCTCGCGTTATTTAGAGGAACGACAGCATCCCATAACCGATGTTTATGTTGAGATTCAATCGCAAAAGATACAATTCTATACGGTTACATTGCATATTGTTGCCGATTTTACGGGTTTGCGGTATATAATGTTTAACTGGCCAGTCCTATCGGCCATTGTAGGTATGTTCATATTGGCATTCCCGCCTCACTCACGCTCGCTTTATGTGATGATGTCATCTTATTCATTCCTTGTGTCCGTTATCTCTTTCCAGCCATTAGCACCAATCTATTCTTTATATTGGTCATCTTTTTGCTCAGCTGGTACCACTGGTCCGATGCCACCTGGCTGCACAATTTGCAAATCAAATACTCTCGGCTCACGAACACGCTGCAACGCAGTGCAAGTAGTGTGATCCTCTCCAGCACCAGTAGTCTACGGGACGATGATGAGATGATGAGTTTCCTGGATGAGAAGTCATCAGATATTGCAGATGTCGGCGGTAGCGGTGGCGGTGGCGATATCATTAGCGATACTGATGATCTAGTGGTAGACAAATCGGGCAAAGCCAAGCCAATCCGGACACGTGATGCTCAGGCATTGCGACAACGTAAAATTAAAGAAGCCGACCAATAGAAGGTGGTTTCCATTGATTTACATATAAAACCACCAGCACTCCCACCCCCTTCTGCACCCCGCCTGCCACCTATATGCCAAAAAGACTTTTAGATTTAAAATTAAGTTACATATAAATAATGCACATACATATATATACATATGTAGAGCGAGATCCTCAGCTGCTGGGCAGCATTTTGCAAGGTTCGCACGGTTTTATTGTTTTAATTTTTTGTCGCATCTGAAGTATTTTTTTACGCTATTCACAATAAACCCGATATTTTGTATAAAATAGTCCCTTTTTTTAAATTCCTATTCCTTGATATATGATGTGATAAAAAAATATAAATATATAATTTTTGGATTTCAATGAAATTTTTGAAATTAGTTAAAATTTTGTTGAATTAATCACAGCGCTTGAGGTGTCTTCTTATTTGTATTGTTCTTTTAAGATGTGTAATTTTATGTGCCTTGCATAAAGTTGCTTAAATTTAGCCAATAACTTTTCTATATCTTTAAAAGACCACGATTTTTAATGACTCTTATTTAGATCTTAGGCTTAAGGGCATTATTTACTTACCTGAATTAGTAAACTCCTTCCATAGAAAAATTAATTCACTTTCATTAAATTCCAATGACTATGTATATAAAACGATGGCCAGACTAGAAATAATCTAAATTATGAATTTTTTTTGGAGCTGTCAATTTAACAAATACCTCAAACTTCAAATAAGGGTTGCATTTTTATTATTTATCGTTTTACTTGTATTTTAAAAATAAATATTTTTAGAAACGATAAAAAATAGGAATATTTTCTAATATATTGGAGCCGGATAACATTTTGAAATAATTTGAAAATTAAGTCTCTTTACTGGGATCCCCATATTCGGCATCTTTATCTTGCTCCTCGCCAAATATATATACGTCCAATAATTCGATCTGCTTATTAATGATAGTCTTCAATTTCATCAATTTTTCACCTCGTGATCTGTATTGTAGTTTCACTTTAGCTTCGTCGATTTTATAACGTTGTTTCCGGCGAAACAGAAGCTGAGAAGTTTTCTGTACCCCTTCGGATCGTTCCGCCAATTTTCGATTTATATTCTCTGTCACTGTACGATCATGGCTACGATATTTTTTGCGAAAACATGGCAAATTTAGGAATATATCAAAAAATCGGGCATATTCGACACGTAGAAATTGCAAAAAATTGATTCGATTATCCGATTTGGCATCCCTCAACAATTTGGCAGTGGTAAAGTAGTCATTGATGAGTGAAACGAAAACATTGATCAGGAGTACGGCTATAACAAATGCCAGAATGCCGTAGAGGAGTATGCCCAACCATTTGCCGCCCATAAACATATCGGAGGGATTCACATGGCCACTGAAACCGAACGAGAAGCACACACAGGTGACAACACTCTTAACGAATCGATTGAAATTCGCACTATTATTGCCATTGATAATAACAACGGCCAAACAAAAGCCAATCAGGAATACAATAATCACCATGGCGGTACTAAAGACAGCCTGCCAGGCCAGATACAGGGTGCGTGTAAATAATTTGAAAACGCTTGCAAATAGAAGAACCCGCCATAATCTCAACGTCGTGATACAGATGAGAAATCCAACCATAATAGTTGTCAACTGATGCAGTCGTGATGGTCGACGAAAATCAATGAATTCCATTTTACTAGCACCTTCCACCTTCTTCAGCATGGACGAGACAAGCCATTCTCGTACCACAATCAAAGTAAAAACTGTGATATTCAACACGAATATAACCAAATCTACTTTGTTCCACATGCTGTTCAAGACACCGGCATCGTACCATAATCTTAAGACCAAAGACTTTGAAAATATAATGACCATTACGACGTACAGGAGTAAAACAAGTAGATTCCAGTATGACATTTGATCAACAGAATCAAGCATTTTCACACTTTCCACATCCACATGGGGCAAGAGACTGCCAAAGGGTGTCTGCTCCACTCGCAGTGTACAGACACTGAATACATTCACATCGACATTATAGAGTGTGAAATCCATAAAGACCGCGCAAGTGTTATAGTTAAGCCAATGGTATTCAGTTAAATAGTCCATTATTTTGATACTATTCTGACGGGTACGAGCCAATAAGGCTATATAACCATTCAACTCTGGATAATCGTTAAAGAACCCTTTATGATTGAAGTTAAGCAACAACATATCGATGAGATCATAGCTAGCCGAGATGGGTAAAAATGGCTCATAGATGCGCCAATATTTGTCCGTGTAGAAGAGTCGACGATATGGCAATTGCCAATCGGGCATGTAGGACATCTCCGAAAACTGAGGTTGTTCCCATCCGTAGTGTTCATCGACTAAGCGCAGCTGTCTAAGACGAATAACACCCACAAGATTTGTCTGATTGCAATGCACCCAGCCGGTCATACCGGTATTTGTAGTATTCGGTTCGAATGCCGACACAAGTGCCGATTCAATAAAATCAAATAGCTGACTAATATGATAAATCTCCTTGAGCCCATAATAATCGGTATGATTCTCCATAAACAATCTATGTATTGCATGTGTGTTATAGTACAAAGTTTCATCCGTCGACACCATCACCATGCACATCAGCAAAACAAAATAAATCCCATAGATCCACAAATCCTGTGCAATGTATTTGTATTTAATATTTAAATTCTCATTGCGAAACTCTTCGGTGATAAGAAAATTGCTGCGCAATCTGCGCAATTCCATTTTCAAGATGTCCACACGTGTGTATTCCTTGTGGTTTACCTCTCGTTTTGGTTTTACTATAGTTCTTGGCCAAAAAGCCTCAGCAATCGCAAATACAACGAATTTGATCGGATCGCCTATAATAAACTGAAAGATCAAAACAACAACCAATGTGATTAGAATTGTTTTAAATCTAACATCTTCGTGATGAAAACCAGAGTAAACTACAATAAGACCCATGCAGATTCCCATTACAGACAGGGTAATTATAAGCAAAATACAACTGCTGCGTCTGGTCGTCATTGCTAACAATCGTTAAAAATTGATTTCAGTTTGATTTCAATATATTTCGGAAACGATACAAAATTTCACACAAAGTAAAGAGTGAAATTACTAGTACAAATGATTCCTTGCTTACTAAATCTGTGGAATTTTTTTGTTTAGGGTACAAGTTATTTATTCCACCTTTCTCTCTGAGCAAAGCCGACTCAGCATATTCCCAACAAGAACTCAACGCTTGCGACACAACTAAAACGGCTGGCCGTTGCTTCGGCCAATGTTATTTTGGTTACGTTGCATTTGTATCGCGCGGGTTGCTCGAATTCATTGCGAGGGCCGTTCGTTGACTTGGCTGTTAACTTACATATTAAGATTGAAGGTCGCGGAAGGATTACAATTGTATGTTAAGGTACATTTACAGGGGCTTTTCGGTCTTAAGTAAATATGAATGCCTATTTCAACATGCTTGTATCTTTGAACGAATGTTTGTTTGGTTTTAAAATGTAAGGTTTTAAAAATAAGTAATTTAAAACCAGAAAAAAACGAAAATTTTTTATATGGCATCTGGCAACGCCATACCTATAGAATCTAAATTTAACAACACTACTTTTTCAGCAAATGGCAGACTTGGCCTTTTATCGGTTTTACTTTCACTATTGTTATCGATATTTTTTGAAAAACAATATAAAGAATTAAAAAATAACAATATCAATGAATGCCGAACTCTTCAAAGTATTTGTATATTTCTTGATCTTAATTTTTATTATGTAATCAATATTGTTACGTCGTGGCAAAGTTACATTAAACTGCGCTCGGCGATTTACGGATTTTCCAAATTTTGTCGATACAGGGACTATCGACATTTTACCCATCCTTAGATTGCACATCTTGCTTACCTCGTGGCGAAATTTTTTATTTCCCTGATTAATTGTTGATTTGCATTGTATATCGAGGTAAATTCATAACAAACACGTCAACAAACGCTCAAAGATCAATTTTCGTCTATCTCCACGTTTGTTCTATTACAGATGCCGGGTGTAGAAACAATTAAATCTTCTTGGGCCGATGAGGTGGAGCTGGACTATGGCGGCCTGCCGCCTACCACCGAAACTGTAGAGAATGGTCACAAATATGTTACCGAATACAAATACAACAAGGATGACAAAAAGACCAAGGTGGTGCGCACATACAAAATCTCCAAGCAGGTTGTGCCGAAAACAGTGGCCAAGCGACGCACTTGGACGAAATTTGGTGAATCGAAGAATGACAAGCCCGGCCCAAATTCCCAAACGACTATGGTATCTGAGGAGATTATTATGCAGTTTCTCAACTCCAAGGAGGATGAGAAGGCTAACGACCCGCTTTTGGATCCCTCCAAGAATATTGCCAAATGCCGTATTTGTAATGGAGAGCATTGGTCGGTTAATTGCCCATACAAAGGCACAGCCATGGACACTAATCTCATGGAAAAGAAGGCAGCTGCTGCAGCTTCTGCTGCTGTCGATGCACCAAAATCTGGAAAATATGTGCCACCCTTCCTGAAGGACAGCCAAAAGGGCGGCATGGGTATGCGCGGACGCGATGATACGGCCGCCATTCGCATCTCCAATCTATCGGAATCGATGACCGAAGCCGATCTGGAGGAACTGGTAAAGAAAATTGGCCCGCAGAGCAAAATGTATTTGGCCCGCGACAAGAATACCGGCCTTTGCAAAGGATTCGCCTATGTGCATTTCAAGCAGCGTAAAGACGCAGCGGCGGCGATTGAAATTCTTAATGGTCATGGTTATGATCATTTAATTCTTAGCGTGGAATGGTCCAAGCCCCAGAACAATTAGGTGTGTGTGTGCGTCTTGAATTTTCTCCCATCCCCCTTTCCCATTTTTCTTCAATCCCCCAAATATTTATAAATGAAACAATAATGTAAAAAAAATGCTTGTCTATTCCATGCTGCCTCCTCGCTTGGTCCTCATCTCATTGTCGTCTGCCCGGCTTATAGACCAGGACCTTATGTGGTGGATCACATAAAATATTCTTAAGCGTATAAGTTTGCTAACCATAATACCAATAATAAATTCAAAAACTCGCTACCCGAAATTATTTAAAAACAAATAGTACAGATGGATGGGAACTTATTGCAGCCCAAATGCATAGCGGTATTTTTTATAATAATGAATTTAAATCGTATTTTTATTCAAAATTGCTAGCTGCCTATATGTATGAATATATAATTGTTACTTTATGTGTAATAATATTTACACTTCAGTACTACTGGCTAAACTGAAACCAACATTCATTTTGGTTTTGATCTTTTTTGCATTAAGGGGTTCCATGCAAGTGCAAAGTATAATCAATTCGTATTATGTGCTTAAAAGTATACAAATGTATATTTATTTACATTAGTTAATCTTTCTTAAATATACTAAACTAGCATTGAGTATAGTTTGTTATTAACATCGATAGATGTTACTGGCATCGATAACATTCGAAATGAAAATCCGATGATATGAGTACCCTTAATCAAAAATCAAAACAATAATATATTTTTAACTATACCGTTCTTCTGCTGCTGTTTTGTTGTTGTTGTCGATTTACGCAAATTCGTTCTAAGAATAGCATTCAAAACAGCAAAAAAAGAAAAACAAAACAAAAACTGAAAATATTATTTTTGAGTTGCAGGTGTGCGCTCATTTGACTTGAAGGGGACCGGCCCCCAGGTCTCTGGGGCCCCTAGTTGGCCAGTGTCAGTTGAACTAATGTTGTGATTGGTTTCGGGGGATCTCCTCTTCTTTTTTCCTAATAATTTTGCATCATGGCAACTGAAACTACCACTGAGAGTCTTACGAAAACAACAAGCTCAAAGCCACTTCCAGCCATTAAGCGTGGTCAGCGGATTTTGACTGAAAAGCCATTCGCTTTTGTGCTAAAATCCAAATATCGCCAACAACGTTGCGACAATTGCCTGGAAGAGTAAGTGATGCATGATATATAAAGATGATACAGCATGCCCAGTGCCTTACATTCCTGTTCCTGTTCCTTTCCAGGGGCAAGGTTCGCAAGTGTTCCAACTGCCGTTATGTATACTATTGCAATCGGGCATGCCAGACTCAAGCATGGCTAATGCATAAACACGAGTGTCCATTCCTTAAACGTAGCTATCCACGCATAGTGCCCGATGCTGCTCGCATGCTTTGCCGTCTAATCCTGCGACTCGAACACGGCGGCGATTTAATACGTGGCTATTATACCGAGCATGGCTCACGCAAATTTCGGGATCTTATGTCGCGTTAGTAAACATTTAAATCATTTAAAGAACGACACTCTCTCATAGTGTGTGTGTCTGTTGCAGATTATGCGGAGATTAAAAATGATCCTAAACGACTGGAGCATTTGGAGTCATTGCATGCAGTTCTTACGGACATGATGGTCGATAGCCCTAGCACAGTGCCAAATAAAACGGAACTGATGAGCATTTACGGACGTGTAAGTGTGTAGTGTAGTGAATATTGTGAGGGTCAGCTAACGCAATGGGAGGGTAAAAGATATTGAGATGCCCTTGTGCAACATTTTGGCCAATTGCCCACAATTCGATGAGTTAACCAATCAATATGATATGATAGCTTGATCTTGTCATTTGGCATATAGCCAAATTTGCTCTTTTACTCATTTAATTTCGTTCTCTCTCTCATTCTGTCTCTCTCTTTGCAGCTAATCACAAATGGTTTCAATATATTGGATGGGGAAATGAATTCGATTGCAACGGCTATTTATTTGGGCGTCTCAATCACAGATCATAGCTGCCAACCAAATGCTGTGGCCACCTTTGAGGGCAATGAACTACATATCTATGCCATAGAGGATATGCCCTGTTTGGATTGGTCGAAAATCTTCATAAGCTACATCGATCTATTAAACACGCCGGAGCAGCGTCGTCTCGATCTGAAGGAGCATTATTATTTTCTATGCGTATGCAGCAAATGCACTGATCGACAGGAGCAACGTGAAATGGAAGCTGCTGTCTGTCCATTTCGTAAATGTGGCTCAAGTATTAATGTGAAATGGACGCACTGTCGCAACTGCCAGGCGGGTATAACACCAAAACTCAGAAATACCTATAATGAAGTCATGGCGATGACCAAACACCATCTAGAATCCATGAAAGATGTGGCTTGTGAGTGATGTGTGGCACAAATATTGAATCGATTGATAATTTTCGCTGCTTTTCCCCATAGATCTTGATGTCTGCAAAGTTTGTTTGGATAAGCAGACCGGTGTACTGCATCCGTTAAATGTTTGGCATGTAAAGACTCTGGATGCAGCATTCGAGGCGGCCATTGAGGTCGGCAAATGGCCAGAGGCATTAAATTATGGGCAACAACTATTGCAGGGATTTCGTAAATACAATGGTCCATGGCATCCACTTCTGGGTCTGCTGCACATGAAACTTGGCAAAATTCAATTGTACGAAGGTCAATGCAAGGAGGCAATGCATCATTTCGAGGAGGCTCGACGCATTTTGTGTGTGACCCATGGACGAGAGCATCGTCTAATTGGCGAGCAGCTGTTGCCCCTGGTTCAACAGGCGCAAATGGAATTGCAGCAACAAATGTACAGACAATAAACGATTCAAATCAGACATAGGCCCAATATCCCACATTTTCAAAACATTGAATCTAGTTTACTGCGTGCATGCGCGTGTGTTTGTGTATATATGTATAATTCACTGTAGACAAATATATAAATTAAAATTATAAGCTTAGCTTAGACAATTTGCGTTATGGCCTTTGCCCGCCGATCTGTATCTTGAAATAGAGCTCGTATCAGATACCTGATCTCCTCCGGCTTATAGTTCGCCGTTAGGGGACCAACACCATCGCACCATTGCTCTGTGATCTCCTTCAGCGAGGCATTCATCATGGTTTTCAATTGCTGCAATTTCATCCACGTGGCCACCTGGAGTACTTCATGTTTATTGCTGAAAAGTGTCGGCGCCTTGTCGAGTACCACATCGATGAGATCGCTTAGCTCGCAGGCCATGGTAGCTGAGATATCGCGCAGTGTGAAAATGCGACGTATTAGCTCGGATGTGAAGGCATTTAATAGCTCGCAGAAGGACGAATTGTATACATTTTCGGCCAAGACATTTTGCCACACATTCTTGATCAATTCCAATTGCCGCAGACATTGACGGATCAACTTCAATGGAATTGTGCCCAAAGTGTGGCCACTATCAAGCACTGGCAAAAGAGTGGAAAATAGATTCAATTAGTTTACTTTAATTCCATTTGATTCTTCAAATGTTAAACTTACCAAATCCCGACATAATCTCCATTAGGATAGAGATCTGGTAATCGATTTGAATACGAAAATGTTTTTGACCCGTTGACCTCAGCAATTGCACCAGACTGGCACTCTTGTTGGTATCTTGGGACAACCAATGTGTAAGATACATGCAATTATTGTGGAACAGCACCGCTTGCTGTGGAATGCTTTCGAGGAGTTTTTTGTGAATTTTGGGAACTTCATCCACATAGGTGCCCAGCATTAGGTCAATGAGACCGTCCAAAGGATCAGCAGTTTTATCACCAGCTTCGCCTGGCTTATCTGCCGTCTGACGCACAATACGTTCCATAAGCTTAACAAAATCCTTAACATAAAAGTAGAAATCCAAGTGTAAATATATATATAAAAGAATACACGAATACAATGACCTGGACTCCTACCTGAACGTTCTTGGATATCATGCAGCGTGGAAAAATAATTGGATCGGCTTCTTCTCCTGAGGCCTGATTGATATGCCCCACCGGCATCATATCCTGCATATCCCTTTGGATTATTTCCCGTACCGTCTCCAAAACTCTGCTAAAGAGACGATTCCGATAATAAGTCTCATATTGCTCACAGAACTGACGCAGATCCCGATCCACTTCGGGATTGATAAGGAATGTGTCGGCCAAATACTGTTCGAAATGGACAACATCGTCGCAAAGTGTACAGTTTTGACGCTCCTCCATTGTCTCTGGCACGGCTGGTATTAGGCATTCATGGACAAGCAATTCCAACAATCGATCCTTGATATGGTCGCCAATAATGCTAAACACATGCTGGGTCTGGGATACGCTGCAGTTGATGCCACTTAATGTGTTTAGCAGCAATTTAATATGCTCCAAGACCTGCTTGTAGTTAGGTCGCAGTTGTCCCGCCGTGGGACTTTCCGTCTTGGTGGAATAAGATAAAGAGAGCTGGTAATAGTTATCATCATTGGCAATGCTTTCTACATTTTCCTGAAACTCCACCGACACCGGCTTCGTGATGAGCGGTTCAATGCAATTGTTTAGGAGAAACTCACACAATTTAACTGGGTTATAGCGCTCTTGGAATAATGCATTGCCTATATCTTGCAACTGTGGCTCGTCCTTGCTGACCATTAGAGTCACACAGCGAGAGTTCGGAAAGGATTTGCAATTGAGCTGAACCAAACGATCAAAACGCTCTTGTAGATTCTGCTGAAGCAAATGTGATTGAACGTGATATTTAACTTTAATGGTGTCATAGCAGTCCAAATTTTGGAATATCCGCTCCACATCCTGCGGTGTGGCACTGGCCTCGCCAAAGATCAGGGTACGTAGACGTCCAATCAGATCGAGCACCACCAGGTGGTCATTACTACTCCTGGCATCCTCCACACACTGAAAGAGATCATCGATTTTTAATATATGTTCAGTGACATGCATTCCCAGGAGTAATTCCTTTAGCTCCCGGCCACTGGCTGCCATCTTATTATTGCTTTCATTGAGGGCTTGCAATCCCTGATCGCCAACCGTCTCGAGCAGATCGTTGATTTCCCGTTGCAGCGATTGCGACTCATCCATATAGATGTCCGGCGATGTGTGATTGGACATGAAATCCGTATAGTTCTTATCGATGTGTTTGCGGACTCGCGCTTGATAGCTTTCCGTTCGCGTCAGCATTCTCCTGATTGCCGATTTCGTCGCTTCGATGTCAGCACCGTCATGACCATTCTCCTTGCCCCTGCCCAGTTCATCGAATGTTTCCTGCAGCACCTTAATCTCCGCTGCAGCCATGATGATCTCAAGTTTGTTTAGGCGGCGTGTGGTTCAACTGAAACACCAGTTAATTACAAAAGTGACAACAGCACAACGAAAAACAGAGCGACAAATTGTGCCAGTGTGACCATACCTCGATTCGATAGGCAAATTGATCTAGATCAAAAAAATTTGCTGTTATTTACAAAATTTTGGAAATCACTTTGAATTTGCACTTTTGTTTTACGTCTTTCAAAACATTTAACAATTAATTAAGACTTTCGGGACAGTAGCCACTTAGGATAAACGAATCTTGTATAAAAGAAACGTTAAATTTCCACCATTATAATTCAAGAACTATTAATTGTAAGGTTTTTGCACATTTAATCAAATAATTTTAGTCGAAAAATATACAAAATTCCTTGACAAATAACATGTGTACAATTAAATTGAATTAAAACAATTAAATCAAGCTGTCAGAATTGAAGTATTTTACCCGATTGCATTACATGGCGCGAATTTCAAAACACTGTATAACTTAATGAAGCAAAAAGCGTAGTCCATTAAATGGTGGTCGTTCTGTCATCCTCTCTGCCATAAGATGCTCCCCATGTATCGTCATGCAACAGCGTAATTTTGGAGCATGTATAAAATTTAATTGTATGGATCTATCCTGGGCCAACAGAGGTACCCAGCCATAGACTTGGGACTCCAGCAGTGGAACTGACGTACTTAACTTCTGCTGACGCTTGATCTGAACTTCCGTTGGGGTAAACTGAACGTATCGCAATGGCTCTGGCAACTTACGCTCCTCGTAATGGGCATAGAATTTTCGTGTTAATGGATAAACTGCACAAAAACCAAAGTTCAAGTCAAGGTCTATTATGGGCGATCCAGATGTACATAAGTACCTTGGCTGACTGGCACAAAATTGCGATGTAGGCGTATATGCTTATTCGACTTCTCAATTAGTTCCTTCTCAAATGCATATGGCAAGGGACGAGGCTGACCCTCCGGTAACTGATGGTCGGCATCATCAGCGTCGCCGCCATCGGGTTGGTCTAATGCTCCAGCTCCAGCTCCAGGATTCATTGTGTACTAAAGCCCAATAGTCGACAGCCTGCAGTGCGAAGCGTGACTGACTTCAACTGAAACTCGAATTCTGTTTACCATTTGGTAAATTTGGCTACAACCAACTGTGACTGTGACTTGTCCTGGCAAGGACACCTGTCTTTTCATTTGCAAAACTTGTATTCATTAAAGTTTTCTTCCATTGTTGCTTCACGTTGGAAGGTGGCAGGCGAGAAGGAAACTTTTGCAATTCTATACACGCATCCCCGTTGAGTAGCAGCCAAAGGGGATGAATGGATGGATGGATGGGTGTAAGGACAAAGACGTGACGTACAATCAACCATTACAGCCATAGTGCTAGGTGGGTCTCAGTGATCAGTCCCTTAAAATTTGCCCACCCCCCTTGCCACCCCTTCTCCCCACAGTTCGTGTAGTTGAGTTTGTGTTCATTTCATGTCCTACAAGCGAATCCTTGAAGCAAAACAGCAATTTCCGAAAATAAACCCATTGAAATGATTGCCATTGCGTGCAGCCGCAATAACCCAATAAACTCAACTAACCCCCCCCTCCATTGTGACCCAAGGCACCCATCCACCATCATCTTTCTTTATGTGCAATCCTGTACTGGTTGCCCTTTTTTTTTTTTTTTCCTTTTTGGGTTGCCAATATGTAATATGTAATCGAATCTTATTAGGTACATTTACATCAATTTAATTACCAATCCAACCTATTGGAACTTAATTCACACGCACATTCACATTCCAAAGAAATTTACACGCAAATATAAATATTCTTATAATGAATATAATACTTAATATAAACTTGACGATATTTTACTTGTTTTCAAAGTTAAATTAATAAATCGTAATCATCCATATAATAATAAAAAAAAAAACAATGAAATTAAATTATATGTTGTATATATCTTTCTTTGAATTTTTACTTATTTTGCATTATAAATATATAATATTTCAAAAATATGTATTACATATATATATATATACAGAAATAGGACACTCGAAAACTAAGCTCGATTTCTTGAGATTTGAGCTTATAAATATAGCTTAATGCGTCATTATTAACTTAAATAGATATTGCTAACAAGTATTTATGTTAATCTTACATATCTAGTCTCTCTCGGAAAAGTGTACAAAAAAAAAAAAGAAAGAATTTAAAGAATTTGACTTAGATTTTACATTGCCATGTGGAATAAATTAAATGTTATGCCTTAGTTTAAACTAAAAGTTGCTCCATCGACTTTGCCAGAAATCCGCTTAAAGCGGAATGAGTGAATTATAATCATGCAATTATTTCGTTGGATATGTTAGGGAGGGATCAGTCGATTTATTTATATTGTTGAGGTCTGTGTTATATTGTTTTTCGTGAGATAAATAAATATTAAGATTAAAGGGCTTCTGGATAGTAATCGCGATAGGCAAATGATTCTATATATTCTGGCCTGCGACATGAGAATAGTTCATGCGGCGTTTGTCTGGGTGCATGTTTATCTAGGAATTTACGTGTCTTTTCCCGCAGGATAGACTCATCAAATTTCACTCTATGTGCAGTGGTCTTACGCAGAATTGTCTGAACAAATTGAGACCATACCGAGCCACCGCCATCGGATTCTTTTTGCCTCTCCTCGTGCATATTATCCGATTGTTCCAAATGCGGTTTGTCCGTCGTGGTTTGTTCAATTCCCTTTGGTGCTGGGGTTGTTGGATTTTTTGTGGCCGTCGTCGTCGAAGGCGGCGGCGTCCAGTCTTGCATAAGAGTCTGCAGACGATCGACTGTCTCGGACATACGTTTGCGAAAATCGACAAGACGACGGGTATATGTGAAAAGTTGTTGCTCCTCTTCAGGAGATAATTCGGCCACATGAAGTTGCCCTAGCTCATTGGGCTCCAGCAAGGGCAGAAAATGTGTCGTTGACTCATTTGTGCCCACCACATAGACACGATGAATGAATTCCTGCATGGCTGTGGTGTTCACCATTGCGATTTCATAGCCAGCTCGAGCATTCAAAATTGCTGCTTGTATAAATGACGCTGGCGATATTTGAGAAATCGTTGGAGGTGGCTGACTGTAATTTTGTCTAAGATGTAGTTGATCCAGTTCCTCCAACACTTGAGCAAAATGTCGACGCATTAGCTCACTATCACCCATGTTGCTTTCCGTGTTAAATTTAAGTAGTCCCAGACTCTGTATAAGATGAATATTAGCAGCATATTGCTGCTCAAGCTGAAATAGCTCCCAGAGCGAACGCATTCGACTCTCATACTCTTTTTGTGCTCCAGTTCCAAGAACAGTGCTGATATTTTTATCATACAGCTGTAGTCCACGAATGAAGGCCACATCCATTGTGAAATTGCCCATGAAATTGAGAACGTACTGCAACGTATCCTGCGAGCTGGCAAAACTGTCTCGTTCTTGACTAAAGAACTCGTCTAGATCGCTGACAGTTAGCTGATTCCGAGGCACTTCGCTTCGCTGCTTCTCACTACTGCTCCTGCCGTTGCCGCCGCCGCTGCTGCTGCTATGGTTTAGATCTCGTTCCTCACGAATCCGTTCAAAGTTACCCACCAGAATATCAGCGGCTGGTTGCTGAAATTCGTCAAACACCTCAATATCAACAGCAATTGTGGCAGTGCTATCTTTGCGATCGCCTCTTTCGCGATCCCAATCTCTGGATGCATACGATTGTTGGCATTCGGGCTGCCATTGATCCTGCTCCGACTTTTGATGTTGGCGACTTCGCTCGAAAATCGATCGTTCTGTGAAATGTTGCAGATCCAATGAACTGAATATATCCTCCTTGTAATCATGGCAACAGTGCAGAGCGGACAAATCCATGGGATGTGCCTCGGTGTTGAAGATGTAGGCACCCGCCTGAACCACACACACATTTTCCTCGGTGTCTGCCATCAGCTCGCCCTGGGCACCGTCATTATGTAGGAAATTGTCCTCGTCAAAAAGCAGATACAGATATTTGCTTGTCTCGGCCAAAAAAAAAGACTCCATACGGTTTTCTTTCTCATGTGTGACAACATTACGAATCTATCGGACAAAAATAGAGTCAAATTAGCAGTTCGAATGACAAGGGAACATTAAAAGGACTTACAGTTGCATAGCCACATTTTGTTTTCGCACTGAACTCAATTGTCTCCAGCATATGCTCTCCCAGCTCCAGGAGATACTCATTTTTAGTGGCCCGATACAAATACATGGCCGATTCGATGAGCTCTGGCCGGAGTGGATACACCTCTCGATTGGGTGACGCCTCGCCAGCGGCTATATTATAGAACTCTGGAAGGAATCCATACTTTTTCCACACACTAATGTAGCGGGTCATTGTCCGCATGGCCGGCTCCGTGTCACCTATCAAACTTAGTATACCCGGCCAGAAGGCCTCAAGCGACTGAAAGATGGGCAACGTGACATGTCCTTTGTTCATGCCCACCCACATATACCAATCCTCCTTACGCATATATTTATCAATTGCGATGCGAGCTTCGTGAAACAGTTGCAATAGCTCGGGCCGATTAAGTAGCACCGCTCCTTTCACCAGATACTCAAACAGCGAATCGACGCCAGCACCGATTCCAGAATCAAGGGCCGTCCAGCGTCCGGTCTGTACATCAATATGATTGCCAAAGAGACCAATGGGCGAACGATACTTCCAAAGGGCGTACACGGCCTGAAGAGCCACATCCTCGTAGATGCTATTGCCAGTGAGGCGACTTAGTGTTCCGAACTCTATGAGGAAAGTACCCACACCGGCCGTACAAGTGACGGAAGTTTCGCCCTTGGGTACTCCATAACGAAGATTTACAGTGCCATATGGCATGCCAGTGTTTGTGTCAAACGCCGGCAACAGACGCCGTGCAACATCCTCTGCCATGCGTAGAAGCGGACCCTGACATGGCCAACCGGTTTCCAGCGTCACGCCTGCACGCCTTGACAGCAAATGAGCAGACAGCAGTCCGCCCACAATACGAATGTTGGTTTCGAACACGGACACATTGATGTCTCTGTTGAAGTCCATCTTTTCCGTTAGCAGAGCGAAAACACGCCGGAATTCAGTGAAGTTGCCCATGGTAGCCAAGGTGTCCAGAGCATCTATCAGGGTAAGGGAATAACTGCCCCAGGTGTCGTGCCCATCACATGTGAGTGGACGGAGCTCGTCATAGTTCGAAGCGTGCTGCAAATAGCCATCATAGGCATGTTGAAACATTCGCCGCACATCCTCACTGGCAAAAAAAAATGTATGGTGGAGAGATCGAGACACATTTTGGAATTAATTTAACTTACCGCAATTCCAACTTTCGCGCTCGGGAGTAGTGTTTGTGTGAGACTCCCTGACTGACCATTCCTACGGTTATCCATAGTACACAGGCCACATGGATTCCCAATGATGTCAATCCTTGAAGTCGCATTTTGACCAGTTAGTGCTTTCTCTAGCTCTTCCTCAAATATCCACTAATTAAATTACATACATACATATGTATGCATGTAAAAATTCAAGTGCATTATCTGCAAATACCCAGGATGACCGCCAGTCTAGGTCCAGAATGACGTAGAATTTAAAGTTCCAGCGTGTCGTTTATGTTATCGCAAAACAACAACAAAATTAAAAAATCCGCAATCAAATGGAGATTTGAATACTCTACCCCATTTCTTTGTTCAACATAGTTACAATGTAAGTTCTTCCAACGGTTGGAGGTTTATTGGTTATTGTTGTAACGACAAAGGAGTTTAAAAATGAATACCCGAACCCAAAGGCGAATGGCCACTGGTCTAAGGATATTTCATTAGTTTAATTTTAATTTAATTATCAGCGGCAAAGTGAATATTCTTGTTAGCAGCCCCCAGAACATTATCGATAGCATTTTCGATGAAATAAATTAAATGTCTGTTTCCACGAATAAATATAACTGACATGACTAAACAACAGATTAAACAGTGATTTATTTTAATTTTAAACAATTATACCTTTAAACAACTGGAAATTATACATTTTAGATTCATTTGTATAGTGAAAAATATATCGATAATTTTACAAATACGCGGCATGCACGCCTTATATATTTATCGCAGGTTGGCAGCACTGTTTCACTGTTTCTCTGCTGGTCCATTCAAAAGGCTGCGTGTGTGTATGTTTCGCTCAGTATTTGTTGTGGAAATTCAAAATAAATTGCAGATTCAATTGAAAACAGTTTTTCAACTGCTTTAGAGGTAAGTGTCGAGTGCAATACATTATTAATTATCCACCGAACATCCATAGATGTAATGCAAATTTAACGACTAATGAAATACCTTTCATTTGGTCATTGCGCCAAATAGCCAACAAACCGCTGCTATATTTGCATACGTGCAAAATGTACACAAAAACGAAATTGTAACAAAAGTGCTTAAAGATTCTATTGCAGAATACTGTATTAATTATAATTATAATGGTATTTAATGTTTTAAAACACAGAATTCGTGTGCTTAGGTCAAAGTGATTGTCCGTTGGATTAACTGTAACAATATTTATATATATACGATTTCCATATGGCTTTATACACATACATATGAGAAATGAACGAATTGCGCTGTACATCTACTGCCTTATATATGCAATAGTTACTACAAAAGTGTAATAAATTTTATAAAATGTAAACAATTGTTGTAAAATATTAAAGTTCGCATCAGGGTTGTCGTCCTACCTGCTGCACATAGGTGCAAGGTATAATCGACTACGAATGGTGGCAATCCTACATAATAGTAATCGATAATCATAGTCCCCACGGTCGATACGAAACGATTCTCTGTCTCCGTACTTTTCGTTGCTTTTTTTCTCTGTACCTCAGTCGTGTACAAAATACAAAAAGAAAAAGGCAAAGAGAACAAAAATAAAAAAAAAAAAAATAACAAATTGTCTTACAACTTGTAATTGTTGAAAGTGCAACCCGAACTCGGTTGTTTTAGTACAAAGAGTGCACAGGACAGTTCGGGTATATGGGCAATATGGCAATATGCATAATATAAAAAAAATTGCCAATAAGAAGAAAAACAACAATAACAGCCGCAGCAGTAGCAGCAGCAGCAGAAACGTGTGTTGTAATTGTAGGCCATCACAGCAGCAGCAGCCAACAACTTGGAGAGAGACAACAGTGTGTTGTACGCAAATTAGAAACGGAATCGTGCGACGACATTGAAGTTCCTCCCCTCCATGAACACTCCCCCACCATCACCATCACCACCAACAACAACAATACCAACAAAACGAACCGTAGAACTTAGAATGCAGATGTAGTTGGAGCAAATAGAGGAGGACAAACAACAGCAGTAGAAGTACGGATGCAGATCAGGCTTAAAAGCACAATCAAGACGACGACGACGACAATAAAATTGCAAATAGAAAAAAAATAAAAGAAGAAAAATATACAGACAAACGAAATTGGAATCAGGGAATCACGCGCCGTCCCCAATACGGAAAGCACGACAGCACTAACAGCAGCAACAGCAACAACAACAAAAAAGTTAGCTAAATTTTAAGTTATCTACAATTATTATTATTGGCGCATTTGCCAGTGTGTGTGTGTGGGTTTGTTTGTGTTTGTGTGGCTATTTAAGTGTGTGTGTATGCGTGTGTGTGTCTGTGTGTACAGTTGTCGTATGCCCAATTAATTTGAAGTATATTTGAAATTGATGATGACTCTTCTGATGATTCGTTTTGCCATATTGCGCCCTAGAGGCGTCTCCATCTAATGTTTATGGGAGTCCAAAAATTTATACCGAGCTCTGGCTCTGGCTCATTGGCTAACAAATCTCCCAAGGTTGGGTTACTACCTTACCAGCTGTCAGTCACCACTTCAATTGTATAACATGGCAGGGGCTCTAGCTCTGGGCTCTCGTACGTCTGTTGTTTATCTTCTGATATTCAATACGGCGTTGACACATGTACTTACACACACACACACACACATGCACACGCACACGCACACTCATACTCTATGGGTGAATGTACAGTGAAGGCTCCTAAATAAAGCCTTAAACCTCGACCAGCATTCCAATCAATCGATACTGCGTACAAATGTATACATTTATACATATACATATTTTGAATATTGAATAACTTAAAGTAGAGAATACACGACTCAAAAGTTGCTAGAACGGGCAAAAATTGGATATACCCATTTGAATCGTATCCTTAAATTTTGAATTTCTTCCGAGTCATTGTAATAATTCATATAAAATTCAATTAAAATCTGTCAAATAATCTTACAGCAACGATTGTTAAAAACAACTAAACTATAGTTCATATAATCAGCAGTAAAAAACTTAATTTATAGATTTGTTTAGTAGCCTCCGTTGGAGTGAGATCTGTTTCATTTACCTGACCACTATATACGTATATTATATACATACATATGTGTAGGTATATAATATACATATATTCAAAGGGGCAGAACAGAACAATCGGTTTTTTATTAGTATATATGTATGTTTGTACGTAGCACACACACACACACATTGGCATTTGTGGCTTAGCAATTTTGAATTGTGTTCCAATTGCTTATGGGAGAAACTTTTTGCAGATTGTAAAGGAGAAGGATAAGGAGATTGTAACACCGGCGCAGGATTATTAGGAAGTAGTCAAACATGGTTAGCACCAATCTGGTTGTGCCCGTGGTGCTTTGGGGACCAACAGCGCCGACACACTGCATCTCAAGCGTATTCCTTTCAGATGATCAATGTACTCTAGTCACTGGCTGCTATGACGGCCAAATATGCTTATGGCAGGTGGAGCCCACCACTCTAAAGATGTCGCCACGTTGCCTACTGGTAGGCCATTCCGCTCCAGTGTTATGCCTGGTGCGCGCCTCGCTGTTGCCAGAGAATAACTTTCTGGTCAGCTCATCAGAGAATGGTGAAATGTGCACCTGGGATCTTGTCGATGGCAAGTGCACAGAGGCGGTGAAACTACCTCAGGTGCATACACAAATCCAAAGCTATCACACCGCCAACAGCGAGGATGTGCGTCTCTTTTGCATTGGATACTATGCCGAAATCATGGTTATGGATCCATTTAGTCTCGAAGTCATTTATGTGCTGAGCTCAAAGGTGAAGCCAGATTGGATATCGGCCATTCACGTGTTGCGTCCCATGCGTCGGAAGGATGATGTTGTGCTGGCCATAACCACGACGGGCACGGTGAAGGTGTGGACATTGACGGGCAACGAGAACAAGCATGCCGAGCCGATATATGAGAACGAGTCAAAGGAAATTCGATGCTTGAATGCCATCACCATGAACTGTTGTGCCCAGAATCAGAGAACAGTTCTTTTGGTCTGCACCAAATACTGGCAGATCTACGATGCTGGTGACTTTACGGTGCTCTGCTCTGTAATAGCTCCGGCCCGTGAACGTTGGCAGGGTGGCGATTTCCTCACCTCGGATCGTGTTATGCTGTGGACTGACGAGGGCAAGGGCTATCTATATAAGCTGCCAGCCAACTGCATACCAGACAACAAAGAGTTCCACTCGAAGAGCGTTGTCCGAGATGCTCCATATCTGTACTATGTGCTTCAGCATGCCGGCGACAAAGTTCTCTCCTGTCCGCCAGCCATGAAACTAATATTGGCCAGCAGCAATGGGGCCAATGGAGGAAATGGAGCAGCCAGCAGCGGCGGTCAATATAATCTGTTGCGCGGCGATTCCGAGGGCTATATATCAGTATGGAATGTGCCGGAGGTGCCACTCGATAATATTAGCATATTGCAGGCTAAACAGATGCCGCCGCGTATCCTCAAGCCGCACGTATGCACCTCCTTGGTAGAAGCCTGGTCTATAATGGATCCGCCGCCGGTGGGAATTCTCGATCAGTTGTCGCGCATCACCGACTCCCCGGTGAAGTTAACCTCGAGCATTTATCTGCCTCAACAAAGTCGCCTTGTGATTGGTCGCGAGGATGGAAGTATTGTTATTGTGCCAGCCACCCAGACGGTGATGATGCAGCTGCTCGTTGGCATTAAACAGAATTTTAGCGATTGGCTGTCGCATCAGATTCTCTATGGTCACCGCGGACGTGTGAATTGTTTGCTTTGTCCCTCAATGGTTCATTCACGTTATGAGAAGTCTCATTTACTCTCCGGTGGCATCGATTTCGCTGTATGCCTGTGGGATCTCTATAGTGGAAGTCTTTTGCATCGTTTCTGCGTTCATGCCGGCGAGATTACCCAGCTCCTAGTGCCGCCGGAGAGCTGTAGCCCGCGTATTCTCAAGTGCATCTGTTCGGTGGCCTCGGATCATTCGGTCACCCTCGTTTCGCTGCAGGAGCGCAAATGCGTTACACTGGCAAGCCGTCATCTCTTTCCCGTGGTGACGATCAAGTGGCGACCATTGGACGACTTTCTAATTGTTGGCTGTTCGGATGGCTCTGTGTATGTGTGGCAAATGGAAACGGGTCATCTGGATCGTGTGCTTCATGGAATGCTCGCTGAGGAAGTGCTCTCCGCTTGCGATGAACAGGCTGGCGACGATGGCAGCGGCGGAGGAATAACATCACACGGTGGCGGCGGCAACGTGACATCGGCAAGCGAAATGGGCATGGCCAATCCTGCTGTGCACTTCTTCCGTGGTCTTAAGTCACGAAACATGAACGCCATCCGGCATGCCACACAGCGTGGCATCCATCAGTTGCAGCAGTTGCAGGGCCATAATCAGGGTAACTTTGATTTCCTCATGAAGCATCGCAGCAATCCTCTGGTCATTCAGGGTCTGCGCACCAATCCCAAGGATGCCGAATCGCATATTCTTTTCTTTGACATCGAGGGACTGATATTCGAGTTGCATAGCGAGGAGTATGCCCAGATGACGCCGGCCACGCTGGAAGCTCTCGGTGTACATCTGCAAAATCCCAAAGATGGACGAACCATGCCATTGGACGCCAGCAAGAAGATTAGCGACTTTTTCGGCAAGGTCAAGAATAAGGCGGTGGATGTGGAAAAGATACTTAAAGACAAGGACAAGCACGGTTTGGTCCAGAAGTTCAAGGAGAAGACGGAAATTGTCGAGAAGAAGGTGCAGGCCAAGGTGGAGAGTCTACAGAAGGCAGTGGAAACGCATGAGGAGCAACAAGACCTTAAGAGCAAGATTGCCTCCAAAATGGAAGTGACTCATGTTATGGAAGTGGCTCAGTTGTTGCTCTCGCTATTGCACTCCTGGGGACTGGATCCGCATCTGGACAAGGTGTGTGAATCGCAGCTGGGTCTCCTGCGTCCAATTGTGCCCATCTCGTATGGCGTTCTCTCCAAAGCCGGTTACATGTCCCTGCTGCTGCCCACCTGGCAAAATAACTACGTATTGCCATCGAGCCAGCAACTGCAGTTGCTGCAGTCGGCCAGTTCCAAGAAGCGGCCCCTACCCGAGGAATTGCAGCGCCTTGAAAATCTGACGGCTGTCTTCACGTCACGTTTGCATTGGGAGCTAAGCACTACCCTCACCTCGAACCACATTCTGGCCCTGGTGGCCATGTCCAACACCCTAATGTCCATGAGCGCCGCCTCATTTCTGCCGGACTCTGAGAAGCATAAAAAGCTGCAGCGCCTGGCCCAGCGGACCGAGTCCATGATGAGCAGCGAGGAGGAACGGGAGGAGCTGTTGGCCCATCACACATCGCAAATCAAGCAGGGCTGGAGTTTATTGTCCACCCATCATTGCTTCCTGCTGCCCGATAAGATCGAGGCATTGGAGCCAAAGAAATTCAAGCGGCCACAGGTGGAGATGATGGTCAAACGCTGGCAGCATCATTGTATAGAAATTCGTGAGGCGGCCCAGCAGATTCTCTTGGGCGAGTTGACGCGCATGGGCAAGAAGGGTCGCAAGCAGCTTGTCGAGAGCTGGGCCCAGTATCTGCCACTCTATACGCATACGGAGCCCATTGTGGGCACTCAGCAGCAGTTGAGCATGATTGGCGGCGGAGGCGGTCAATCAGGCGGCGGCGGTGGAGGCGGAGGAAATGCCGGAAGTGGAGGCAATAGTGGCATGGCCACAGGCAACTCACTTTCCTCTAGCAATGGTAGCTCCGGTTCTGGCAGTGGCGGCCTATCCTCGGGTGGTGCTGGGGGCATCTCCGGCGGAAATGTCCATCAGGATGAGGACTACGAAGAGGAAGAGGAAGAGGAAATTATACGTAAACCATCCAGTTTATCGGAACTGAAACGCAAGCAGACCACAGCCGTTATCCTGCTAGGTGTTATCGGAGCCGAATTCGGGCAGGATATTTCGCAGGAGTCGCCTAACCATCGCGGCAGTATTAGCTTGGGCGCATCCGGCACAGAGAGACGCAAGTCATCCGTTGTGGAGGGCTTTGGCATTGCAAACAATTTGGCCAGACTAACGTCCATGGCTCTAGCCCATTTGCTTTATGCCCCACCGTCGCCCAAGTTACCTCAGTATACCCCTCTGCGGAGGGCAGCCATCGATTTGCTTGGCAGAGGATTCACCGTTTGGGAGCCATATTTGGATGTATCCAAGGTGTTGCTTGGCCTCCTGGAGATCTCGTGCGAGGGCAAGTCGGTGCCGAATCTAAACTATAAACTGCCGCTGACACCCCAAGCGGATGCCTGCCGCACGGCCCGCCATGCTCTACGTTTAATTGCCACCGCTCGGCCGGCTGCTTTCATCACCACAATGGCCCGCGAGGTGGCCAGGTACAATACCATGCAGCAGAATGCCCAGTCCATCAACACTCCGCTCACCCAATCGGTGTTGTTCAAGGCCAAGAGTGAGATTCTCCAGTGCGTGGAAATGCTGATCGATAAAATGCAATCGGAGATTGCCAGTCTCCTGGTCGAGGTGATGGACATTGCGCTCCACTGCGTCGATAGCAATGATTTGAAAAATCGTGGTCTGGCCGAGCTTTGCCCCTCCATATGCAAGTTCAATCAGATCTCACATTGCGCCCAGACCCGGCGCATTGCCGTTGGCGCCAATAGCGGCAATTTGGCCATCTACGAGCTGCGGCAGAACAAATGCCAGATGATACCCGCCCACACGCATCCGATTACATCTTTGGCCTTCTCACCGGATGGTAAATACCTTGTCTCCTATTCGTGTACCGAGAATCGTTTGTCCTTCTGGCAGACCAGCACAGGCATGTTCGGATTGGGCCAATCGCAGACACGTTGCACCAAAGGTTATTCCACGGCACCAATCCCAGATGTATCGCGGCTAAATCCGATGCGTTTGGCCAAACTCGTCTGGATCAATAATCGCACGGTGACACTTATGCTAGCCGATGGTTCGGAGACGCGTTTCAATGTTTAAATCCAACATATATATATATATATATATACATATATAAATAGGATCCATCCTCCGTGGACACGTGGCAAATGGGCAATCAATGCAAGCTTTAAAAGCTAGCTATCGGCGCAGCGATGAAACAAACAATAATAAGAGACAGGGAAAGAGAAATAGAGAAAGAAAGAAGCGAGAGTTAGAGACAAATAGAGAGAAAGAGAGAGAGCGAGAGCGAAAGAGAGGACGACCTAGTAAAATATTATATTATCTAAACGAATTAAAGAAACAAGAAATGAAACTGTTATTAATTTATATACCAACCTATGTATACAACACACACACACACACACACACATATATATATATATAAATATAAATATTTATTTATATATATATTTACCTGTATACCTACTAATAATTTATGTTGTGTGTATTATTTTAAATTGTGTTAATCAAGATATATATATATATATATATATATATATATATATTTAAAAATGTTTCCCCGTTTAACTTTTTCCCGTTTCTGTGGAACTTTTTATATAACTTATATAGCCTTAAAAAAAAAAAGATAAAAACAAATTCAAACAATCATACAATCATCCTCCCCCCGTCATGTCTTTCCTCCCCCTACCCCCTTTTAAAACAAAAACAGAGAAAAGCCTTCACAACTAATTTACAAAAAAAAAAAAAAAAAAAATAGTTCCCACGTCGTTTACAATTTTTATATGGTTTCAAAATCAAAAAGAAAAAAAAATGGTGTACAAAATAAATTTTATGCGAATTGCAACGAATCGGATTCGGAGTTTTAGAGAGAACAACAACAACAACAAACAAACAAACAAATTGGCCTGAGACTAACTTTCACTCACATTGCTTTCACATTGAATTCCTCTCTCCTTCTTTGAAAAGAAAAGTTACTGAAAATAAAAATTATAATATCCAAATATAAACAAGTTAAAACATACACACACAAAAAATTAAAAAACATGTTAAACGAAAAAAAGAAAAATCTTTGGAAAAAATCACAACATAAAAATTTAAAAAACACTAAAAAAACACAACAAAAACATAAAAAAAAGAACAAAGAGTTAAAAGCTGTTATTATTATTGCATACTATTATTATTATAATTAGCTACTATTATTATTATTATAATTATTATAAATATTGATATTTGTTATGCCTAATTAATGTATTGTTATCTATGATGTATGTCAAAACAAAACAAAAAAACAAGCAAAAAAAATTATAAAAAAAAACCAACAACAAAAAGGAAATCCTAAATGTATTTCGAGATAAACTTAAAAAAACAAAAAAATCAAACTGTAGCGCCAAAAAACAAAACAAAAGAAACCATCCATCTTTTAATTTGTATAGATAATTTTGTATTTTTTTTTTTATTATTATTATTATTTTACATTATTATATCAGCTTACAGAAAGAAAGACGAGACAGAAAAAAAAGAAAATAGAGTTTATTCTTGTCACTTCCTCGACCTAATAATTGTGTGTAGCCGATGTAATTTTCCGTCTGTTTTTGGATCGAGGCAAACCTAGTCGATAGCCTTCCTGCTATATGTAGAAGCTGGCCGGATCCCTCTACCAACCTCAGCCTCCCTCCCAATAGGAATTGAAACGTGGTCGAAATTTGTTTTGTGCAATAAAAGAAAATGTGTTTATCAATTTAAAGCAATTCTCGCCACATTTCAATGTGTGTTCTGTTTTTTTTTCTAAACTCTTCTATGTATATCCTGCTAAATGTTCTATATATACATATATATATATATATATAATAGTATTGTTACTTATACTTATATATGCTTGTGCGCAAATGTTTGAATTTTGTTAAAAACAATTTACAAAAAAAAAAATTAAAATTATTTAATAACAAACTTTCTCGTACACAAAGAAAACAACATAATAATGGCGTGTTTTATATAGAACTAAGATGATATATAAGGGAAAATGTGTTTGCGCTTTCTTTATTTCTATTTTTATTGTACAATTTCTATGTATTGTATATGTTTGTATACTCTATCAATTCTGATCCATCATGATGGTCCTTTTAAAGTATTACACAAAAAAATATAATAAAAAATAAATGATGAACAATTCAAACAAAAAAAAAAAAAAAAGAATACAATATACCAGCAAATAAAGTCAATCCTAACCATGAGAGAAGCTAAAATTAATTTTTAAAATTTAATTTAGTCATTCAGAACTTTAGAAATTATTGCACGACTTTTAACAAATTGAATTTCCAATTATTTTATTTGTTTTTAGCTTGTGCTTGGTTCGTTAAAGACAATGCCACTAGCTGAGACCAGCAAAAACAAGTCCAGGAAGGCTGTAACCACGCGAAAGCCCTTCATCGACATGGACGAGGAGGAGGAGGAAGGCGGCGGCAGCAGCGCTATTGTGGATGAGACAATGGATGACGATGCAAATGATCAAGATGAAAGTAACTCGGATGATCAGCGGCAACAAAAGAATGACGGTGACAGCGATATTGAGGACGATGCGGATGCAGATGAGGATGATGATGATGTTGGACAAACCGGGGAGGCTGCTGAACCTGACGATGACGACGACGACGACGACGAAGGAGCAGAAGAAGATCCCGATAGCAATCAGTCAAGTGAACAAGAGGAGCAAGTTGAGCCACCAGCCTTTAGTCTAGCCACATTGGGTCTACAGCGTGTGGGAAGCGCCCCGCCGCCCAAACCGAAGGGCCAAAAGGCACCGATTCCCACGCTGAATGCTCGTGGCATGCCAGCCCGCATCCGAAAGAAGAATCCCCTCTTCTATGACGAAAATATTATCAACGATGACAAACCGCTGCGCATGAGCCTGGCCCCCAAGAAGGTTGGACCTGGTCGTCCACCGAACTCAGCCGGTGGCAATGCTGCTGCCAAGGCGGCGGTGGGGGCCATCCCATCCAAGGTGCTGAAGAAACGAAAGGGTGTAGTATCTCGCTATATGCGCACCAGTGACAACGGCTCCAGCTCCAATTCAGCCAGCAGTCAACAAGGCAGCGGAGCTGTGGGAAAATTGAAAAAGACGCCCATTAAATTACAGTCCAAGTCAGCAGGTGGCGCTGGTGGAGCTGCTGGCCGGGGACAATCAGCGATGCATGGAAAAACTGGTAAAGGAGGAATTCGTTCCCTCGAAGGTGGTGGAAAGGGACAATCTGCTCTTGCAGCAGCAATGGCTATGGCCCAGGAAGATGCCAGCAAAGCCGAGGCAGTGGCGGCTACCAACAAACGTCTGGGACAGTCCATTGGCCTGCGTTTGCGCAATCTTCTGAAGTTACCCAAGGCCCACAAGTGGGCAATAGCCGAATGGTTCTACTCGTATATTGATAAGCCGCTTTTCGACTGCAAGGACGAGTTTATGAACCACGTCAGCGAGCTGGCTCCCCGGCTGGGTACACGGAAACTCAATCGCCACGAATGGGTTAACATCAGGCGTCGCATGGGCAGGCCACGACGTTGCTCGGCCAATTTCTTTAGTGAGGAACGCAAAGAGCTGGACAGGAAACGACAAATGATGCGCACCCTGCAGTCCCGCAAGCCGGGTGAACTCAAGGAACCAGGCCTATTGTCAGATATGCCCGAGAAAATTCCAATGCCATTACCGCTAGGTACCAAGGTGACTGCGCGGCTGCGAGCACCCCAGGATGGCATTTTCGCTGGTACGGTGGCCGCCTACGACTCACTGAACGCCATGTACCGCGTAACCTTTGAACGACCCGGGCTTGGCACCCACTCGATTCCCGATTATGAGATCGTATCAGAGAACTTCCATGAGATGTTGCCGCTGCAAAGTTTCACCAAGGATTTCAGGCCAAATCTGGTGAGCATCTATCATCCCAGCTGTTTGGGCTTCACCACAAATCTGGGTTTCACGGCCAATCTGAGCTATTCTCAGAAGCGACTAACGCCATCCGTTAATGGGGGCATTGGTGGTGGTGGTGGTACCCCAGGACTGCAGAGCAGTCCCCAAAAGCATCTGGCCACAAATAATGCAGCGGCCAGAAATGCACTTAGCATGAAGCTGAACAAAAGCGATCCCCTGCTGGGTCAGGATGCAGTGGGTGAGAGCCCCGGCAGGCAGCAGTTGACCCGCCATCATGGCTATCCCATGAAACTGCTGGAGCATCTGCTCCATCTAGAGAATTACATAACGTGTAAGAACAGCAAGATCCAGCGTCTAAACAAAATGAATACAACCGCCGAGTTGACCATGGGCGAAATGGTTGGTCAGGAGGAGGTCGGTGATCGTCAGCGCAAAGTGCTTCGGGACGATTTTCAACGACGATATGCCTCTAACATCATCTCGATAGAACGCATTAACAGCGAACTCATGTACGAGTTGACCAAGGTCCAGGAACTTTCCTCCAGTCTCACACGCAATCCAAATGTCCAGGCCATGATATCGCCCACTTATCTACGCGAGGAATGCCGCACCAAGGCCGGCGATACGGTTGATGATCTGAACAAGGGACTCGTTAAGAGCGCGCGCATGATAAAACTGCTTAAGAATCTAACCACATTGCTAATTGTCACACAAAATCTGGGTGGCGAGTGCGAGTCCAATGAGGTGAATAAGGTGCTAGAGGGCTGCATCGAGGAGGTTCGCTCAAATCTTGTGTGCAGCGACAACATTGTTGTCTTTCAGAAGAGTGTACAATTGCGACTGGAATATATTGCAATGGACATAACGCGCTGCTTGGAGGAGCAGGGCCTTAATCGGACCACTGAACACGGCACCAAGTCGCCCAAGTCAGAAACATTAGAGGAGAGCCTGGATCAAGTGGTGCCGGATGATGATGATGATAAAGCACAAAATCAGCAAAATCGAGAAAAGGATCAACAAAATGAAAGCAGCGGCCACAAAGATGAGCATCATGATAGAGCCGATCATATGGATGTGGACAATGTCGAGCATGAGATGGAGTCTGAGGAGGAAAAGAAGCATGACACACGTGAGCCAAGGGAATCACCTCAACCAGCTACAATTGAGGATTCGCAGATTACCATTGAATCTGTTAAAGAGTCTGAAGAGGATGATGATACTGAGGAAGACCACCACCAGTCGCCACAGCAGAAGCAAAAGCCGAATGTTAAAGAATTCCATTCCCAAATGGAAGTGCTTGAGGATGATGATGACGATGAGGAATTTATATTAGAGGACGAAAACTAGATTGAACTTGAAGCAGCAAGCAGCTCGCTGTGTTCTTCTTTCTTAATTTTACTATTAATGTTTAGTTTCAATTTCGTTTATATATTTTTTTTTGTTTTTCAATTATAAACTATTTTTCTGTCTCTACGACATTTCATGCTAATGCGTTGCAATAAAGATTACAACAAGTCATCCCATTAGACTTATTCGTCATCATCATCGTCGTCGTCGTCGTCTTCTTCCTCACTAGACTGATTCAACCAGTCGACCAATTTAGCCAAACTCTTTTTTAAGTGCGCCTGCTCTTCGATATCAATATCCAATTGTTCATGCCAAGCTAATATGGCATCTTCAGAGACAAAATCTTTATCGTATAGATAGTGAACCACTTGAGAGATCTTTTCCCTCACCAATGGATTCTCCTCACAAACATCCTAAGAAAGAGAAACAAAAAACACATATTTAGAGATACAGAGGTTTTAGTCTGTAGCTTCATTCACTACTCACCTCTAATGCATTGAGACAATCTAGCATGGCATCCTCGCTTTTAATGTAATTGGAGACTACAGGACCTAGTTGCTTGAAGACTGCATTGATAGCCAACATCACATTGTCATTTGCCGGCTCGAGGATGTGTTGGATACCAAACACAGCCTTGACCACATTAAAATTGACCTCCTTGAGGGACATATTGTAGGCATAGCGCGATGAGTTGATCTCCAATATGAGAAAGTCGGGATTCGATTTCTCACGAAAACCACGAGTCAGCGAGTCAATCACCTCGGACAAGAAAACTAAGAGAAACGCAAATAAAATATAAAAACACATTTTTCTTATGAATTCAATCAAGTCTTGTCTTACTGTTTGTATCGTCGGGTAAAGGTGTAACAGCACGCGATTCGTCCTCATCTTCATCGCTGTTGAAACTGTAATCGCTCAGCTCATCGATCTGTCGTACGGGTTCACCCATCTTTGGTATGCAAAGAGTTTGCTGTGCCAATAAGTCTTCACCATCGGAATCAGCATCGGGATCTCCAGTCGTTAGATCACTAACTATATAAGCCTGCGGTCCAATAGCCTCTAGTTCTACTGCCTCATGATCCTCGGAGCTTTGCGTATTGGATGAGCTGGTGACCAGAGTGTTGGACAGTTTAGTTTTAGCTGGCAGAATGCAATTGGATCCGAACACGCAGCCGGCAGACACTTCGCAGAGTTCATTGATAACACTGCGAGATCCCACAACGCAATGCTCCAATCGGCAATTATCCCCTATAGTCACATCGGCCATGAGAAACACATTATTGAGCTGACAATTTTTTCCAATCCTACAGTTTGCACCTATAACGCTATGTCGTATCACAGTGCCAGATTCCACATGGCTACCGGCCTGGACTACGCTATTCTCATGGAGCGACACCTTTGGCACCATCGCTTCGTGGCTCTTGTAGATGTTGTCCTTGTGGAAGACGTACTGCTGTTGCAAACGATAGACGCCCATGTCGGGCACTAGCGGATAGGCCCAGCGATTGATAATATCTCGACTGACTAGTTGATAGGACGGCCAACTATTCACCTTATGGGCATATTGTGCTGGCGGCAGCATAGCTACATAGATGCGACTATCGAGCAATTCTTCGTTGATCAGAAGGCCACGCACGAAGTCATCGCGCGTCTGGAAATCGAAATTATCACTGAACAATGACAGCATCGATGGCGAACCAATTGCTATCTGGGGATCGAGCAAATTGTGATGGAGCGACACACAGGAATTGCCCAGGAAGATGTCTAATGGTAGCTGATAGCGCGGTTCCTTTTGATTAAGCCGAAGACGTTGGTGATAATGTAAGCGTGTGTTTTGCTTATCAACAGCAATGAGCAGCTCGTTGCCGGTTCGCAAATTGTTGGAGCACTCCTTGAACACCAAAGTGGCGGCGGTACCCTTGTCAAATTTGGCTGTTCGCTTGTGTTGCTCCAGCACTGGCCGCAAGTCGGCATTGGTCACCGTGTCGGCCCCAAGCAAGATGAAATTGCCTCGTATTAGCGCCTTGGAATCCAAATCACGCATAGCATCTCCAAAGCAGCGACATCCTTCGCCGCCTATCACATGCACGGTCATCTTAAATGACCATGATGCATACATAGCAATGCCCTGTCTAAGTCAAAATTTTAAATTCATTTCATAATTTCTCATTGTTATTGCACTTACTTTATGTGGTTCCGTATGTCCGCCAAGTACAAACTGGCATAGATGAAGACCTCCTCAACGCCACTACGATTTAAGGCAATCAGGGCATAGTCAAGCATGCTTACATTCACCAGAGGCAAAAGTGCCTAGAGATTGGAAATGTGCATCCAGGATGAGATGACATTAATTGCAAACGTGGAAAGTATTTTATATAGGAATACAAGAAAATGAATTATACAATTGCACATACAGTGGATCCTTCATCGGAAAGCGGCTTGAAGTTCCAAACATTGTTGTCGGCTATTAGCACGGCCTGGACGATTTGCTTTTCGAATTGTGCCATCTTTCAATCAAATACAAAACATTCTTTAAAATTAACAACGGGATTAATAGTGGGTAATAGTGGTACCCTTTGCACGTTGCTGCTGTGCGGTCACTTTTTTATACTGAAACAGTGTTATTACTACCACCACAAAATGTATAAAAAAAATACTAGATTTTCAATTATATTTTTACGCGGTTCTTTTTAAAAAATGCCCAACAAAAATTTTAGTAAAGAAAAATTGTTGAAAATAAATTTTACTTGATATATTTTTCACAGTGACAAATGGTGAAATGTAATTCGTAATATGTAGAATCAAAATTAAGTTGTTTTTCAACGTGATTCACATGGAATGGTGGTCGGTGTTAATAGGTTTTTCTGGTTCAAACAGAATAACATATTCCTGATTTAAAATTCAAGTTTCGGTGGGGTAAAAATTACAGAAACAAAACCTAATAAATATATGTACATATAAATAATTGTTTGTTTATTCATTTGTATAGTCAGTGTCGTATGCACAGAGGGAAAGAAAATAACATTCATCTCTGATCAGTACTAAAATAGTAGATATCAACAGGTATTAATTTCAAACTATTTAAAAGCATGTACATATTACATATTACCCCCTAGCACCAAATGACCTCAACGCCATTGCCCGGTTTGGGGTTTCAGTGTAGGCAGAAATAAATTCTGCCCCCGTAATTTAAGCAAAGGTCAACCAAATTGTCTGAACGATCTATATGCTGTTATTGAAACGCGTTAGGCCTTAAAAAACATATTGCAAATGTTCTAAGGATGTCCTCTCAACATGTCGCCTGTTTGTCCCTAGGGACAAGAAACATGTTATCCGGTGATTCCCCGGCGACGTATACTGCAGAATAGTTTTTATTTGTTTCTTTATTTATAAAACAATAGCTGTGAGTCGCCGAAAAATTTAGAATTGATTTGATTTATGTATAGAGTTTACATTGACAAAGATATGCTTCAACTTTTCATTATTTATCTATGAATGATTAATGATTTTACCAACTAAGATGTCAATGAAATTTCTATAATAATGAAAAAACAAAAGAAAACACAAACAGCTTTTTCTAACAAATTTATTATACAATATAAGCCGCAGTCGATTAGCCAGATTATAACGCCAGATATATATACTATATGTGTGTGCGTCTGTGTGTGCATGTGTATCTGTGCGTGCACCCTGTATTCTAAAGCTAAAGTCGCAAAAACCACAAACCGGTCGACTTCGTATAGATCAGAAAGCCAGAAAGTTGTCACAGTGGAACACGTTGTTAAGCAAAATGAGAAAAAAAATATATATGAATGGTTGTACATATAATTTACTAAAAATTTGGCTAATTTGCATAGAGACCGCAGAGATTTAATAAATTTCCCTTGTTAAATATTTTATTTAATATTCATACTTGTTTAGTGTGGGGTGAAGGGGAGTGAGCAAGAGCAAACTTCTTTGATTTAATACCGAGCCCACTGTATGAGGGTCAATTTTAATTACGTAGCCGCTACCGAAGCAATGTAGTTAGCTCCGGCGTCTAGCTATATTCCAATTATACTTACTTGTCACTCTCTCACTACCTCTCCGTCACTCTCTTTGTATGTTTTTTTTTTTGTTCTCCTCTCTAACTCTTTGTATGTTTGCGTTTTTGAGGGGGTGTTGTGAGGTGTGCGGAGGGGTGTTATGGGGGTGTCTGTATTAGCGGCGAGAGCTTGAGCGCTTTATCAATTAAGTGTGCGCCGGTTAAAGGGTACCCGGTTATGCCTTTATTCATACATAGTTTTCAGTTGTAAAAGAAATTCACACCAATTTGGACGCTTCTTTCGCAATCTAAACTGATCAACAAAATGGATAACAAAGAAATATCATCGCGTATTGATGATAACGATTTGAAGACAAAACTTGACGAATTGCTACACTGGTTCGAGGGCAATCCAAATTTGCCACAAAAAGTTGGTAAGGATTTATTAACTTGTCCAATAGATCATCGGTGCATTGGGTTTTTACATCTAAACAAATTACATACAAATACATATGCATATTGTATATACTTAAAGTAGATACATACATACAGACAAAGGTATCTATGTATATAGTTTAAATTATTTTAAAATTGAAGCCCAACAATTTATATTGATAATTATAGTCATTATCAGTTGACTAGAGCATTTTGTGTAATTGTATGCGACGCGCAATATCATAATGAAACAAATACGAATCCCTATATGTACATACATACATATATATCTATAATTACCTACATAGATACATATGTATGTACATATATACGTTTGTATGTACTATATAGTATGTATATAAGCATTAAGAATTCTTTCAAGCGAGAAATGCGAGTATTTATAATATATACCTAAAACCAGAACTAGTTAGCCATATATTTTTTTTCCTTTATGGTTCTTTATTTTTATTATTTGCTAACCAAGATATGTGGGGATAGTAAAAATATTTATTTCCGGAACTTGAAGTAGTTTTTATAAGACCCTTAAATAACATCAATTAAAAGAATATCAATAATTTTTTTTTTAAATACATACATATATAGAACAAATTGTATTGCTGCGCTTTCTAAAATGCATGCAATACGATATGGCCAAGACAAAAACTCTGATCGAGTTAAATTACAGCATACGGAATAAGAATCCCAATTTGTTCATAGATCGTAATATGGAGGATGAGATGACAGCCAAAGGTCTTAAAGTATCGTAAGTTTAAAGCAAATTGAAAAACCTTTTTTCTTGGTATGCCTTATGGATATATTTTTTATTGCAGGGATATAGTTATATTACCTGGATTAACACCAGAGCGCTACAAAGTGCTATTTTTTCGTATGGTCGATTTTGATCCAAGTACAGTATGTTTTGAAAATCTAAAAATTTGTTACACAAACTAATTTACAATTCTTAGCGCAATTCTGTGGAGGAAACCAAAATCTTTTTTATGATGGCCGATGCTCGCTTCACTATGCCCGATGTGGAGAAAACCGAAAAGGAATTGGCGGCCGGAACTTTATCTGATTCGGATATTGCCGAAGGAGATGTACAAATTGTCGATATCAAGGGTTATACAATGCGACATTTGGCCTATGTGTCTATATTTGTATTACGCGTATATATGCGATTTCTGCAGGAAGCGTACCCATCCCGATTACGGGCACTACACATTATCAATTGTCCCTCATTTCTCGATCGCATGTTGACCGTAATGCGGCCCTTTATACGCGAAGAAGTCCATAAAATGGTAAGACTAATAACAACAAGAAATATACAAATGGCCGACAAATTGTTATTTCTGTAAAATTTCAGATCAAATATCACACAGAAGGTCTAGAGAGTTTGTATGAGGATGTGCCTAAGGATATGTTGCCAGAGGAGTATGGGGGCAAAGCAGGAACTATGGCTGAACTTAAAACGAAATGGTTACGCACTCTAAAAGAAAAGAGGTGATTATATTCTGATTGTTCAAATTTGAAATCTTCTTTAACGTATTTTTGGTTGTAGTGCCTACCTTAGGGATGAGACATATTGGCGAAATCAGTCACAGGGTCGAAGTCGTTGGTCTTGGTTCTGACAAACTGCTGAAAATGGAGAATTTGATATGTGATTAAAAACTTGGCATTAGTATGTATATTGGAAATAAGTATCTTGCCCAACAATTAGTAGAAAAATTAGATAACAAATGCAAAAAGGGATATATGTTATAAAAACAATAAAGTTGCAATATTTTTTTCCTCACTCTTAAGCAAGGAAAATAGTTTGATATAAACATCTTTTGTATTTTTAATAGGACTATTAATGGGCTTGTTATATGCAACTGAATTATGATCTATTCAAATCTACTGCAACTCATATTGGGCTTATCTTTTATAACCAATTGGGCTGACCAATGTGGCGCAGTGTTCATGGGTTTATGGCTAATACGCAGGGGATGAGAAGGGAAACTAATTAATGAGCCATAAACAAGCTAATGGCAAACCTAAAACACCCAAAAAAAAAGTCATTCAGATTCCAGACACGACCTAACAATTAGAGGGAGAAAGAGAGATAGAGTGAGGAGAGAAGAAAAATAGATAAAGAGATGCCCAGCCACAAATATTTCATATTCAGTTTCATTCATTGACTGAAAGCAATTAAAAAAATATATATATTACCAACGAAATTGAAATCCAAATTTGAATTCAAATCGAAACAACACATTTTCAACAACGACCGAGCGTAACAAATCAGTTGGCCTCCAGACTTCAAACACAACGGTTGCGCTTCAATTTCAAATTTTGATATCTATCGATAACAACGCAAATTCTCTCTCACCACCAAAGGAGTAATGGCCAAACAAACGAATTTGGACACACATACGGAACAGATGCTGGGAGATTTGGAAGACCTTAAGAATTGGTTCCAACAGAATGAGAAGCTCCCGCAGGAAATTGGTGAGTCCAACAGTTCCATCAGCCCCATCGACCTGACCTGACGCATTCTCCATACCGAAGATAATAAGGCCTTTAATGAGGTCGTTTGTAAGCAAAAGCTAAAGCAGACACACATGCCGGACGATTGGACATGTTAATGGCTATTCCGCTTAATTGCGTCATCAATATCGAATGCCGGATTGTTGTATATGCATATATAAATATATATACACTTATTCAATTATTTGATTGTACATATATTTTGAAAACAGAACCGTTGTTGCTGCGACGTTTCTATCAATGCATGTACGGAAATCTGGAGGATACCAAAAAACTCATCGAGGTTAACTATGCCCTGCGCCAAAAGCATCCACATTTGTTCATCCAAAGGGATCCCCTAGATGATGATAGTCGTCGGACCTTTGATTATGCGTAAGTTTGAGTTATATTAAAGGCGCAGCGAAAGTTAATCTTTTTTTTCGAAACAGAGATATTATACCACTGCCGGGTCTAACACCGGAAAAGTACAAGGTCTCACTATATCGTTTTAGAGACTTTGAACCGTCCAAGGTGTGTATTTTTTGAGGGCTACGTTTTGGGGAAAGTATAATTATAATTAGGCTTAATTGCTTTTTCATCTCTAAGATGCATCACACCGAGGATACGCGTGCATTTTTTATGGTCGCTGATTGTCGTTTCATTACCGTTGATGATCCAGCCAATGATGAGGTTTTGTCGGAAGGTGAAGTGCAAATTTTTGATATGAAAGGAACCACAATGCGCCATATATCGCGCTTGACCATTAGTACGCTGCGCGCCTATGTTAAATTTTTGCAATTGGCTTTCCCTGTGCGACTTCGTGCCATTCATATGGTCAATTGTCCTACTTATTTGGACCGTATTATAAGTGTGGTAAAGCCTTTTATTAGTGATGAGGTGTATAAATTGGTATGCTTAAATGAAAAATTCAATCAAAAATTAATGTTTAAAGATAGTAAAAATATATAAACTTTATTTCGCCTAGATACGCTTTCACACTACCAATATAGAGACGTTGTATGATTCTGTACCCCGCGAGATGCTGCCAGAAGAGTATGGTGGAACTGCTGGATCCTTGGACAAATTGCGGGAACAGACGCAAAAGATTTTGCTTGATAAAAGAGACTATCTAATGGATCCGAAGCAGTGGGTTGTTGAAAAGACTGAAAAGCGCAACGGTCAATCATCGTCGTGGAGAATATTCAAATGAAAATCTTACATGCTGAATGGCAAATGACAAAAATGTTATATTTTTTATGTTTTGTTTTTGTAGCTAATCAAATAATTTTGGTATTTGTTCATATACATTTTATTTATGTATTGTCAGTTCCTCAAGTGTACTAAACTGGGTTGTACCCCAAAATCATAAACGTATTATATATATATATATATATTTATTAAGTTCGGCAAAGGATCAAATATAGTTGTAATTGTTATAATGTTTAGCAAAAATAAACAAAATTTTTTGTTTTAAAAAACGGTCATGCAAAAACTACTGAGAAACATTTTAAATCCCAACGCTTTCAGCTAACGGTTAATAGGACTAAAGTCAGTTACAAAAAAAGGTATCGCACTTGATAGTTATCGACGGCCTTTATAACCAATTTTTATCGCCATCAACAACAGTAATCGATAAGTTAAGAAGGTCATCTCTAATGGTTGGGACTTTTGCGTGTGGAGTGTAACAATAACAACAATTCAATAAAGAAATCGTATATAGATTTAAGAGAAGCTTAAACACACACACGAAGAATATGGAGCGTCCTCAGAAAATGCCCAAGGTGGCTAAGGTAAGTAATACATATTACAATACTCACACAACGTATTGAAATGTAAACGTTTCCCATTCATCCATCAGGTGAAAAACAAAGCGCCGGCAGAGGTGCAAATCACCGCCGAGCAGCTGCTACGAGAGGCCAAGGAGCGTGATCTTGAGATTCTGCCACCGCCACCGAAACAGAAAATCTCCGATCCAGCGGAATTAGCCGATTATCAGCAGCGCAAACGCAAAACGTTCGAGGATAATTTACGTAAAAATCGTATGGTAGTCAGTCATTGGATTAAATATGCCCAGTGGGAGGAGCAACAGCAAGAGATCCAGCGTGCCCGTTCCATCTGGGAGCGAGCCCTGGACAATGAGCATCGCAATATTACTATATGGCTGAAGTATGCCGAGATGGAAATGAAGAACAAGCAAGTGAACCATGCGCGCAATCTGTGGGATAGGGCCGTGACCATAATGCCGCGTGTGAATCAATTCTGGTACAAATACACTTACATGGAGGAAATGCTAGAGAATGTGGCCGGGGCAAGACAAGTGTTCGAGCGCTGGATGGAATGGCTTCCCGAGGAACAGGCCTGGCAGACATATGTAAATTTTGAACTGCGCTACAAGGAAATCGATAGGGCACGTGAGATCTACGAACGTTTTGTCTACGTGCATCCGGATGTGAAGAATTGGATTAAGTTTGCCCGCTTTGAAGAATCCCATGGCTTTATACATGGATCACGTCGCGTGTACGAAAGAGCTGTAGAGTTCTTTGGAGATGATTTCATAGAGGAGCGGCTGTTCATAGCTTTTGCCCGTTTCGAGGAGGGACAAAAGGAACACGATCGTGTGCGAATCATTTACAAATATGCCCTAGATCATTTACCCAAGGATCGCACTCAGGAACTGTTTAAGGCCTATACCATACACGAGAAAAAGTATGGCGATCGAGCCGGCATTGAAGATGTGATTGTATCCAAGCGCAAATATCAATACGAACAGGAGGTAGCCGCCAATCCCACCAACTATGATGCATGGTTCGATTACCTGCGCCTAATCGAAGCCGAAGGCGATGCAGATCAAATTCGGGAGACTTATGAGCGAGCCATAGCTAATGTCCCGCCGGCCAATGAAAAGAATTTCTGGCGTCGTTACATTTACTTATGGATCAATTATGCCCTTTACGAGGAGCTCGAAGCGGAGGATCTAGAGCGTACACGTCAAATCTACAAGACATGTCTGGATCTGATACCCCACAAGCAGTTTACTTTTAGCAAAATATGGCTTCTCTATGCCCAGTTTGAGATTCGCTCCAAACAGCTGCAGTTGGCTCGTAAAACTCTTGGCATGGCCATTGGCATGTGTCCACGGGACAAGCTCTTTCGGGGCTATATTGATCTGGAGATTCAATTGCGAGAGTTTGAACGTTGTCGCCTGCTATATGAAAAATTTCTTGAATTCGGTCCAGAAAATTGTGTCACCTGGATGAAGTTTGCCGAGCTAGAGAATCTACTAGGCGACACGGAACGGGCACGGGCTATTTTCGAGCTGGCCGTCCAGCAATCTCGCTTAGACATGCCCGAATTGCTGTGGAAGGCATATATCGACTTTGAGGTAGCCCTGGGTGAGACGGAGCTGGCCCGACAGCTATACGAACGGCTCTTGGAGCGGACTCAACATGTCAAGGTGTGGATGTCATTTGCCAAATTTGAGATGGGCATCAGCCATGGGCAAGCGGATGGAAGCGATGCTGATTTGAATGTGCGACTTGCTCGTCGCATCTATGAGAGGGCGAACGAGATGCTCCGGCAATTGGGTGACAAGGAGTCGCGTGTTTTGCTGTTGGAAGCTTGGCGTGACTTTGAACGGGATCAAGCCAATGATACGATAGCCCTGCAGAAGGTTCTAGACAAAATGCCCCGACGAATTAAGAAACGACAAAAGATTGTATCCGATGATGGCGTTGAAGAGGGTTGGGAGGAGATCTTTGACTACATATTCCCCGAGGATGAGATGGCCAGGCCGAATCTGAAACTCCTGGCAGCAGCCAAGATGTGGAAGAATGCGAAAGGAAATACCGATGATACTTCAGCGACGACAACAACTACTGATGAATCTACGGTGGAACAGAGCTGATCCCCTGAGTTTGAAAATTGTTTAACAAAAAATAAAAAACAACATGCATCTCCATAATCTATGTATATCTTGTATTAAAAACCATTTTTAAATCAGTTAAATCACAGTACAATGTTTTTAATTCAAAAGTAATATAATCAATCTTTTGGTGAGTTTTCAATAAAAAATTAAAACAAACTAAAATATTCTATTGTCCAAAATTTTTTAAATTGCATTGAAAATTTTTTTTTAAAGAATTTATTTTTATTTGAACGCAGGTCAATTTGCAGTGTCACCACTATTATCGATATCGATAATCGATTGTTTGCATTCTACAAAAACTATCTAAAATTGTCCCATCTTTTGTTGTTGGTTTCGCGCGTTTTTTTTCAGTTTTGTTTGACAGATAATTACTCTCAATTAAGTTTGTTTGGCTGGATCACCTGCACAATGGTTAAGTGCGTGCTTTGCCGCTCCAGCAAAGATAATTTGGTCGATTTCGGGCCTTTCCATCGCCTGGACAATGGGAAGTTGTACGTGCATCAGAATTGTTTGGTAAGTCGTCGCCTTTCAGTGTTTATATTAGCAATTTTTGTGTTAACTATGTCAATTTGTTTTTATAATAGTATCTCAGCTCTGGTCTGGTGCAACGGGGTGATGACAATCACGGCGTGTTGCATTTTCTGACGCCCGACATCGTCAAAGAGGCCGAACGAACCAAACCCTTGCTTTGCTGTTTTTGCCATGAGCAAGGAGCCAACATTGGGTGCTGTAAGGCCAACTGCCGCCGAACATTCCACACTGGGTGCGGCGTCGAACACAATGTACATAATCAATTCTGCGAGACATTCAAATCCTACTGCAATTATCATGTGCGCAGGCATGAATATCGTCCAAAGCCAACAGAGGATTGTGTCATCTGTTATGAACGTTTAATTGGAGATGGCATGAAATTCAACTATGTGACATTTATATATTCGCCCTGCTGCCAGAATGGCTGGTACCATAAGACCTGCCTGCAGCGTTATGCCAATTCATCTGGTTATTTCTTCAAATGTCCTCTCTGCAATAATTCGGAAACGTTTCGAGATGTCAGCTATTGGGGCATTTCTGTGCCAAATAGGTAAGCATTGTAATATTTCTTCAAGTCGATGTCTTTTTGACTAAATATCTTTAATACTAATGACTTCTAGTGATGCTTCGTGGGAACTTGAACCCGGGGCCTTTCACGAGCAGGCCCAGAGAGATTTAATGTGCCATGCTGACCGCTGTCGGAATTCCAATGGACGCAAAGCCAATAATGAGCAGGAACTCTGTTACTGCAATTCATGTGGTTCGAATCCTGTACATGTGGGTTGTACTACCCACAATATATATGAGTGTAATGATTGTAGCATGGTTTCGGATGCGGTTGAGGATCCCATAGATGATTTATTCTCGCAAACAAGCAGAAACACTTATAGCAGAGCCCCAAACAACAATAACAATAACAACAATATAAGTGTGAATTTAAGTCGTGTACACCAAAAGCTGCGAGCACCCAGCTCCGAGTTGTCGTCTGTAGAGTCGGACACTGATGATGATGCTGACGATGATGATGATATGATATTTAATTCCTTGGCTGCCATTGGCAAGGAGAATGAGTTAAAAAAAAAGACAACAGTGGAACCCGAACGACTGGCTACCCCAACGTCATCAAGGCCATTGCGCTCAAGGAATGTTCACACATTAATGCCAAATAACAATGCTAACACAAATGTCCCATCGACTCGGTCAAGACGCAGACAAACAATGCATTCAACTACTCCATCGGTGCGCAGCAGCTCTCGCCTCAGTGCCAACAAAGCTGAGGAGATTAAAGGCATTCTAAAGGATTCCGATTCCGTGGCCAGGCGTACAAGAAGTCGCAGTAGTGTTACTTCGGCATCCGCATCGCCTTCATATAATGTACCTCGTGAAAAGTCTACAACAGTATACAAAACTGAGCCAAGATCTGCACGTAGGCGTACAAACGTTCCCACTATAAGTCAATCAAATCCTTCGGGTGATCCTTCAAAGCCTTCCACTCCACTGGACATCTCATGTGTGGCTAATCGGACGCGGCATCGTTTGCCGGTCTATTTGGCCAATCATAAGTAATAATAATATTTTTTTCTATTTCTTTACTATTAAAGCATTTGAATTCTATGATTCCGTTAATTGTTTAACCATGCATCGAATACCTCAGTAGAGCAGGACAGATAATTTTGTATTTGAATTATTTAATTAATTTGCGTTGTAAATATGTATCTAAATATTTGTAACTTAAGTTTACCTAAATAATGTGTATATATAGATATATATGAATTTAAGGGCTTTCTATTGAAGAGCAATATTATTTTGATTTTATGTTTAAAATTTTTGATATTCCTTGCACATTTTTTTGTATATCAAATTTATAAAAATAAACCATGGCGTTATCTTTTCATTTACCAAAATAAGTTTACTCTGTGGTTTTAACTATTAAATATTTTCTACAATTATATTATTACTTCTACAAATATAACAGAATTCGGATTGAGAAATTATGTTATATTAGCCAATGTGTGTAAAAGAAAGCTAACTTATTACCAATTTAAATATTGGAAAGTTATTTATTTAAAAAATATAAAGAATGAATCACTTTTGCTGGACATATAAATATTTCGTGTAACTTTGTGTCGAATCATTGTCGTTAGCTGTTATCGATAGTTTGATTTTTGGTATTTTTTGTTTCTGGTATTTTATATGTTTTTCTGGTATTTTTGTGCATTTCTGATTAATCGGAAACAATCGATAGCAAATCGATACAAATTCCGACGATACAAAATTTAACAAAAAGAGAAAAAATTAACTAAAAAAAAACTCGAAAAGAAAACGAAAAAGAAAAACAACAAACGATTAAAAGAAACGTACTACAACGTCTGTGAGTGTGTGACAAATGGGTGGGCGGCATTTCAACGTATTTATCCAAAATGTTGTTACATTTGCCATAAACATATTTTTCAATACATATGCATATACATACATGCATAGGTATATATGTATATGCATAGAGCAACAACTACAACTAGGCTTTTTTTGTTTTTGTTCTTACTATTATTCATATTTTTCCCACACACATCAAAAACAATTGATGATAAACGCCAAAGGCGACGGTGACGGCAACAAATATAATTTGTCTCGAAAGGAAATTAAATAACAAGCAACAATAGCAATAACATAACTTACGCACATAAATACCACTAATAACAATAGCCAGAGCTTATCACTAAACAGCAACAACGAAAAATTTCAGCAGCACCAGCAGCAGAGAGCAAGAACAAGAACATAATTTTAATAAAACTTTTTTTTTTGTTGTGTTTCTCGCTTCATTTTTTTTTATCATACAAAGCCAACAGCCAGCCGGCTGCCTGAGAGAGACAGAGACAAGTCAGAGAAAGAGAGAGCGGATGTGTGTGTGAGAGAGAGAGAGCGAGAGGTCATAAGCTTTCCACAAACAAAACCCCAAAGGAAGAGTTGAGGAGCCAAAGGAGCCCATCAAAAGAAAAACCAAAAACTACATCAAACATTAGAAACACAATTTTGATCTGTTTCTTGACAGAAAAAACAAAAGGCAATTATATTGCTATTTTTTGTGTTTGTTGTTGTTTTGGAGTGTAAATTGCGACAGCAGCAGCAACAACAAAGATAAAAATGGCGCGCGGCTTTGATCATCTGTTCAAATTGCTTATAATTGGCGACAGTGGTAAGTATCATGATAATATTTGACTAATCAAATTCTTCAGAATATAAGGCTTGCAAGTGTTTATTCCAATCTTATTGTGATTGTTCATCCATTTTGTTTTATTCTATTGATAGATTTTCTTGAAATATCTCAAAACTCTTAAACATTTTGTGAGTTTTCTTTCAATGTAATTTGGTTTATCAAATTTTCCTCATTTATCGCTAAAACTTTCTTGTAGTAATGTTTTGTTTTGGCTTCAGATAACTGGCCTTTTTGTTCGCATAAAAATAAAAGATTGCTTGTCCACAGCTGTTTAATCCAGCATATCCATCATATCGTGAGTGCTGCAACATATGTGTGTGTGTTGTGTGTGGCACAAAATATTCCATTTAATTGCTAACGACCCACCCAACCAGCCTCCCCCCCACATCACTCGTTTTCTATAGTTAGAATCCCCAAGATTTACACAGAGTTTAATTGTATGGTTAGTAGAGTGTCTAAATTGTTGATTCACACTTTTAGTTTAAAATGAAAAACATAAACTGATTGTTATTAGCTGATAAAATATACAAAAAACCATTGTAATTCGAATACTATACTTATTATTGAGAGGAATTGTACATTGAAATTGTATATTTAGTATTATAGTAATCCGATTTGTGTACCTAAAGAGTCATAGAATCGCTTCCGAACATTTTAAAATGGAAGTTATTCACATATATGTACATATGTACATATAGTGACCCAGCGTTCATTGGCACTCAAATTAATAAAGATTATAATGAAATCCATTGACAGATGCAGCGAGGGGTTACAGAGTGCTTGGACATCCCCTGATTATTGATATTTCGAATCATTTTTGACTTTTTTCGGCTCTATACCCAATTAGTGAATCTTCAAAGTGCATTTTTGACAAATCTTTCAAAATTTAAATCCGTCTATAATGAAATCTCTTCTCTGTTAAGCGCACGTGCCCAACAATTATTTAGATATTTATAGTTCGTGTTAAATTTTTATTGTTTCACTGAAATAAACTAGCTTAAATCGCATAATTTAATGGAATGTTTTCGACTAGATACGATAAAACGTTATCGAAAGATTAATTGAGAAAGCCTAAAACAATGAACTTTTAGAGAGCCCTACCCTACCCCTCCATAGAAATGTACAAACTAGAACGATAAGAAACTTGGAATATAAATATACCGATCTGATCTTGGGAGTGGGTTCAAGGGTCTCTTCTTTTAGATTCAATGGCAAGAGAATTAGAGAAAGAGATTACATATAAGCTAAAGCTTGATTTACTAGGAAATAGTTATCACATAAGTAACATGAGTAGAAATGAGTATTATTAACACTCTCTCGCTTAGAGAAAGTTGATAGAAGTATTAAAAAAACTTATTTCTCTTTCATTTATCTCATCACGCACTTTTGTTTTGTTTTTCTCTTTTGCAGGTGTAGGCAAATCCTCACTTTTGATACGTTTCTCGGATGACACCTTCTCGGGAAGCTATATAACCACAATCGGTGTGGACTTTAAAATTCGCACCGTTGTCATTGATGGGCTGCGTGTGAAATTGCAAATATGGGATACAGCTGGACAAGAACGTTTTCGCACCATAACCAGCACATATTATCGGGGCACTCATGGCGTTATTATAGTCTATGATGTAACGAATGGTGATTCTTTTGCGAATGTACGTCGTTGGCTGGAAGAGATACAAAATAATTGCGATGTGGTAAATAAAGTATTAGGTGAGTTGTGTTTTGTATTAACTAAACACCTTGATTTAGGGTTTTAATTTGTATGGTTTTGTATTGTAGTCGGCAATAAGAATGATGATCCAGATCGTAAGGTGGTTATAACAGAGGATGCGCAACGTTTTGCGAGACAAATGGATATTGAACTGTATGAGACATCCGCCAAAGATAATATCAATGTGGAGGATATGTTTTTATCGATAACGCGGCAAGTGTTAAATCACAAGCTGCGCACCGCCTCGAATGAGCAGCAGAAGGATACCATCAATTTGAAGCATCAAAAGAATAAGAGATCAAAAAAGTGTTGCAGTTGAAACTGGGTATGCAGTTGTCGCAGTCGCAATTACAACCGGGAGCGGAGTCGACAAAATGGAAATGGGCGTTGTCGCTGTTGTCGCATTGGGGGCGCGTAGTACAGGTTTATGTGGGGTTTCTTGGAATTCGAGCAGGTACACCAGCACACAAAACACTAGACATAGACACACATCCACACACACACACACACACACACACACACACACACACACACATATATAAACACATTTTATATAATATATATATTTATATACATATATATATATATATAGAGAATATATTTTTTTTGTTTTCTTCTGTTTTTATTCGAATTAATGCCACATAGCCGTAAATAAAGTGTAAAGCGCAATTAATTGTATTTAGATATTTCTATAAATATATATACACAATCATATATATTTATATATAAAACTTTGAAAACGAAATAATTGTATTTACAATATTAAAAGAAAGAAAATTGCGAAAGATGGGTTAATCCAAAAAAAAAAGTTGCCCAAAACAACACAGCAACAATAAAAAAAAAATAAACATATTAAATAACTAGGCCAACAGAAAAAATTTAACAAATTTGTATATATGAATACAAATATTAACATAACATAAATTGTATTATAATTTAGAAAACAATCAACAAATAATCGAAATCATATGATTTTATGTGTTCAGTATCAGTTCTCATTTTTGTTCACAAATTCAAATGGGACACTTTTGTGCCGATTTGCGTTTCCTTCAAACACCAGAGAAAACAAAATTAACAATAACTAAGATAAAAGACCTTTCTGCATTAATTAAACTCATTTATTATATATGCATTCTAAAATTTTATTATTATATACATTAATGTTTTGTTTTTCAACATCGTTCCAATATGCAATATTTCCTCCTACATATATTCAAGTTGAAGTAACCGAAAAATTAAAACCACACACACACACACACACACACACAGAGAGAAACCGCAATCTAATTTTAAGACAAAGAAAATATACATATATAAAAAAAGAGCAACCATAACTGCTTTATGCTTTGATATTGTATACATTTATGTATATTTATATCTAACTACTTATAATAAACGGTTCTATTAAGTTTTGATCTGTAAAAGTAAAACAAATCTTAGCACTTGTCCACCTTTGTTTAACATAATCAAGCTGATCACATGGGTTGTATATACCTATAAATACATATATACGTTTCATCGATATAAAATTGTCCGTTTTACCGATCATTACGATCTCAAATTTAAGCATATATACTCAATATTAGAATTATATCGTATACTTATATTAAATATCTATTGTTTGCCTACACCACCTTCTACATTTGTGAGTCTTTGTTGGCTTTGAAGACTTTTAAACTAGCTTCCATATATGTATGTATGTATGTGTTTATGTATGTATGTGTATCATGCACGTAAAAAACTATTTTAATTGAATGCGTTTTGTGTATATTCCCCATTTCCATCAAAAGTTTAGAAACGATTTGGGTTTTCCCTCATTTTAGAACGTATAATAAACTTTAACTAACCCAAATAGATGCTAAAGTTTTAAAAATATATACAGTATATATAATAGGTCTAATGAAATCGGACATTACCGATTTTCAAATTTTTTTTTTATTTTGTTTATTTGCTGAAGGGATTACTACTAATTATAAATAGATGAAGGAATATGTGTATGTAAATATTTCTCAATATGTACGCCAATTAAGCCCGTTAACCATGTTTGGTGTTGGCCAACTCAGTGTTTTTTTTTTTTTTTTATATACATATATATGTACATACATATGTCTCCATATGTATGTCTAAACAGAACAACAAAAACAACGTATTTATATTGATGTATATTGTAAAACAAAACAAACTGGAAATTGTATACATATGTATTGTGTTTTAACACCAAATATAAATTTGCAAAAACTTTCAGAAAGTGCGGTAAATCTAAACCTAGTTGATTACTATATATAGACACATATATATATATACCATATTGAACAGAATGAATGAGAATGATTATATATATATATACATACAATAATAAAGCAACTAATTTAATTTAAAAAAAACCAAAAACAAGGTGTATTGTCGAATGCTTTGTAAATCTACACCCCTGGTCAGTATATAAGGTTCACTTCATCACAAAGTAAAACGATGTAAATAATTGTGTACCGCTATTCGTGCATTATATGTAGTCAGGGGTAGTATGTGTAGATAAATATAAAAAAATGGCCAAATAAAACGATTAATGTGAGGAATCATAGTTTGAACTGTATGATGCATAAGCTCTAAATTTTTGCTTATATTACTTCACATTTGAAACATTTGAGCTGTGTTTGCTAGAGCCGTAAACAATTACCTACGTTAAATGGCGTTCCTAAAGTTCAAGATGGCTGCCAGGAAACTCAAAATGGCCGGTAGAGTGACTTTTAGATGGCGGCGCACCCATAGAGAGAGAGAGAAAAAATTACACGTAGCAGAATTTAAAAAATTACAGCATAAACGAATGACTATTCATCTACGATCCGTTCATTGAAATGCTTGTAAATATTATATTATTATTTTAAATTCTTTAAAATTTATCTATAAGAGAGAAAATAATAACTTTTTGCATTAAACCCGTCGTAAGTGCATTTGGGCATGTTTCTGTACATATATACATATAGTCAGCTTATTCTTATTACAATCCTTTTTGGGAACCGATAATTAAAAACCCTTTGATTTTTATACTCGTAATATCAACTAGAGCATTGCATGAATACATTCAGAAAGCGAGTAACTCTAAAGTTCTAGACATTTGCTATTATGATCTATTGATTTATGGAGTTGACCATATTACAGGCGTTGCATATTTAGTAGTTCCTGCTAAGATAATCTCTGAGACATGCTTTTATTCAAGTTAAAGCAGCGTGTTGCAAATTCTAACTAGAGTATACACTAAAGTAAACAAATTCTAATAATTTACAATAAATTTTATTGTTTACTTTTTATTAACTTTGCAGATAAAACTCGAATTAAAGTTGGTAGTGTGGGCACAATTGAGGGTAATGTCTTCATACGTAGTTTAGTAAATTTCATTGGCCATATTATATTATTATTATTATATTTATATTAGGGGAAGTTTCTTACGAAGCCTACTTTAATAAGATTTTTCTATGTTTCTACATTGAGATATGTGTTTATATATCGATGTGTATATGGCAGTTCCTTGTCCTGCGCTGGGTCCGAAATTCCTTGTTCTCTGCACAGATCTCTTAACATTTATTTCTCACTCTTTTAAAATAATTCGAATTTTGGAAAATGTTGTTAGAAGTTTATTCTTAAGTAGTTAGCTGTCTTTTCCTTTCTTTGCTTATTTGTAATTCTCAACTAGTTAGAGTCTTGAACCAATTCTAAAGAAGTTAGCGAAATCAGCTCATGAGACAACAATATAGTTTTCGGATAGGAGTCCGAATTGTCTAAATTCTGCATTAAACACCGTTTTATGCAATAAAATTGTAGTAGATTGATGTAAAGTCTTCATAGTAATCAATTTATAAAGACCGTCAGTTTATACCTTGGACTACGAACAATGTACTTTAAAAATATAATATTTTTAGGAATATAGGACTATAAATGTAGATACGTTTATAACTTTGATACTGTTCAACTTTACTGCAAGAAATCCGAAACTTAATTCTATGGAAACATCACTATCTGGTGAGATTACGACTTGTTTGGAATTTAAACTCTATTATACTTTAGTCATTTATATTTTTGCGCTATTTTCTGTCTTAATTATTTAATAAGGAACATGAAGTTAACCATAGCGAAGTTTGACTGTATAATCTACACATTCACTTTGAACATTCGATTAAACCAAGTTAAATTTAAGACTCAAGATGAACTAACTTGGTGGCCTGCAATCGGTCTTGTAAATACACTTATACTTTTCCAATTTTATGATAAAACACTTCATTAACTTTGCTGATAGTTGATTTTAGAATTTCTAGAGAATGAAACATAAAACGACATCACATTGGCCTTGACATTTCGTTTGGTTATCTGCCAATTTCGTTGACTATTCCGGGTCAGTGCTAGTTTTAATGTTAACACTTAAGTAGCAAGAAAACAAAACAAAACATAATATAATATAAATATATATATATATTTTCTAAATTTCCACAAGAATATATTTTAGAGATTTACTGACATTATGCCGCCGATTCGTCGCAGTGAACGCGTCCCCTTAACCACAGATAGACGCCTTACAATTTGCGGACCTGGTTCTAGTTCGGGATCTACTGGAGGTGCTGGTGGTCTTGGTGGTGGCCGTCCCACATATAACGAAGAGAATAATGCTGCCGCAACGGATGACCGGGTACTGGTGTCCGGCCGTTTCCCGGAGAACATGGGACATGTGATGGAGCGCAGACGTACTCACTTGGTGGATTCTGTGGCCCCCTATCCACGTACAAATGCACGTGAGGTGGCCATACGCCGTTTGGGTCGCGAGTTGGATGAATTTCGTAAGGATCCACCAGATGGCTGCCGTATCGAGATGGTGGACGATAACATGTTCCATTGGCTGGGCACAATCATTGGACCGAAGGGCACTCCCTATGAGAATGGGCATTTTCGTCTGGACTGGAGTTTTCCTGTTGACTATCCATTTGCCCCACCCAAGGTCGTATTCCTTACGAAGATCTATCATCCAAATATCGATCAATTGGGTTCCATTTGCATGAATTTACTAACCGACGATTGGTCACCCGTATTGACCACATCCAAGCTATTGCTATCGATTATGTCTCTTTTATCCGATCCGAATCCAAATGATCCAGTCGATGAGTATATAGCAAATATATTTTTAACCGATCGCTTGACATACAACCAGAATGCCAAGCTATGGACATCCCGTTATGCCAAACAGGATGCCTAACTGCTGGACTCATTCCAAACACAATGGGCGACAGCAAAAATTTGTTTATCAACTTGTCATTGGAAACTGCTGTTAATACTATGGGTGACGGGTGGACGAGGACTCATTTGGACCTCTATTTATTCACATGAATGCGACGATACACAGTATTCTGAATGCTATTTGTTACAAGATTGATTCAATGTTAACACTGAAGCTCACGATTAACACTCAAATACAGAGTAACAAGCAAAAAACCAACACAAAATTTTGTTAATATTTAACTTTCCGCAAAAAGTAGCAAATCAAATCCCCATTTTTAGATCAAGAAGCAAAATCTGTAAGGTGGACTGGACCTCCCTTTCAATATATAGTTTCCGTAGTTCGGTGAGTATAACTCAGAAAGATCAATCTTTTCTAATATTTGGCGTAGAGCTTACAGATCAGATCAATTACAAAACATGTAGGTTTACGAAAAGAAGGCTGTAATTTTGTTGTAATTCCCAACTAGTTTGGAGTTGAAGACTTGTCACGGCCATTGGAATTTTTTAGTTTTTGATGGTTTTTGTAATCTTCACAAGATTGCCCTTAATCCAGGTTTGATATAAAGTTCAAGAGGATATATCCACAGCAAAATATACCTCAAAATTAATTTATTCGAAGAATTGGTTCGTTTATAAGTAAATCATTGTTTTTATTTAAAAAAAAAAACAAATTATATTTTAATAATGAAAAAGAGCAGCAAATCCAAAAAAAAAAGATCGTAAGTGAATTAGAAGTTAGATAAATTGACTTGTGGTTGGTTTTGGCAGGCAGAGCGGCTACATCACTCCATCGTCAAGTCTAGTGATACTTGGCCACGGGGAAGGTGCGTGTCTGACGACATGAGACTAGAGCATCACCCGACTGTCCGGGCGGGCAACGGCAGACAGCCAAATGGGCCTTGGGCTCACAGCTGGCTCCGGTGGCGCATTTACCAATGCATGGATCGATGCATTGATAATTAATGCAGGCTCTATGATCCGGACACTCGCTGTTACTAAGGCATTCGCCCTGAAAAGGCATTTGATTATGATATGATTATGATAGATTTGTTATTGCCTCTTACCCGTGTACAGTGGGACAATGGATTGCCTGTATGTCCGGGCAGGCAATTGCAAACAGGACGTTCGCGTCCAGTGTTATCGTGTCCGGGCACACATATGGCATTGGTGCCGCATGGATTGGGATCGCAGAGATCCTCCTTGGTGAAGGGGCGACAGCGCACAAACGGATCACCGGTCATGTCTCGCGGACAACTGCACACGGGTGTTAGGCCACGCAGATTGCAATCCGCACCAATGCCGCAAGCCCCTTCACATGTATTTTTGCATATGCCATAAAAGCAGGCTGGTCGACCAGCTGGACAATCGGAATCGCCATAGCATTCGGGTCGGCATTCAGTATACGGACTGCCAATATATCCCTTTGGGCACTCACAGACAGCCCGGTGATTGGCGACCGTTTTGCAGGTGGCCCCCGTGCCGCATTGACCACACGATGGCACACACTTGAAATTGCTGCACATGTCCCGGCTGCTGCAGTCGCCGTCGTGGTCGCATTCATGGCGACAGCCACTCAATGGATTGCCCAAATATCCATGCAGACAGGAGCATGTCGGCACACCGTTAATGATCTCGCACTTTGTGTTGATGCCACATGGACTGGGGTGGCATTGTTCCTCTGTAAGCAACAATGAATCAATCAAATCAATCAAACAATGTGCAAAAGCAAAAAAGTAAAAATTGCACATGAAGTATATGTGGGTAATTATTATTTACTGTCCTTGAAATGTCTTTTGCTAGTAGAATTTAATATCTTTAAGCCAAACACTTTTTCTCCTAGCTCTCTTTAAGGACTTTTACTCAGGAAAGGAAAGTATTATCCTTCTTATGTATTTTTGATTGCACAGTTTGAACGAGATTTGTGGTTGTGTTTTTCGCGGTGTATAATTTTGAAGTTATCAGGATTTTGTTGTTGTAAGGTCAAAAATGTCTTAACTTGAAATGTTTTAGGGTCCTGGTAACTTAATACTTGAAGCGAAAATTAAAATTTCGTCGAATCAGTTTTGTTTCTCAAGTATTTTTATATTGCCAAAAATTTTTGTATACTATAAGAAATTTTTCACTAAGCCTACTTTAATAATATATATCCATATTTCTACATTAAGAGATATTTGTCAGTTGGTTATTTAATCGATCGAAAGCTATAATTATGTAAATTATAGTGGTACGATTTAAAAAATTGTCCAACTTCATTTCAATTAGGTTTTATTACCTTTAGCTTTAAGCCAATGTTCAGTTTAGTATAATTAATTAATTAATTTATTTATAATTTATAATTTAGGGCGTGAAGTTAATACGAAATAGACGGATTGACTCGTCTTCTCATAATGATTTGGAATATATTTACTTTTTGGCATCGGAAACGTGAAACTAAGTTTTTGCTACCCTATACACAAGTGCAAACCATTAAAATTTAATTGGTAATTATTGATGGTTTCAAAAACTATCAAAGAATTTATTTAAACTTAGAATAAATATTAAAGAAAACTCCAAGTCGACAATCCAGAAAAGAGATCGAAATTTATAGGAATAATCCATTGTGTTTCTATTCATCGGCTTCGAGTTGGTCTCAAACAAATGGTTTGATATCAATCAAAAAGATCGTCAAAACCAGCCAAATTAAGACAAATATACATATAATAAATTTATGAAATATTTGTATTTTGGTTTACTGATATTTTGCACTTGCTTCAATACATTTAAATTGGCAACTTGGCGAATTATACAAAAAAAAAAACGAGCCAAAACGAAAACGAAAAAATTATGCGCATAAATGAACTTTGACAATTTGAACTTGATTCGTGTTTTGTAGTTGTGTTGTTGTAGTTGTTGTTATGAGTTATTTAGGGCTATTTCAAGTTGTCCCCTGCGCCCTCCCCATCCCATTCCCTTCTGCTGACCACCAAAAACCCAATTATTTTGCGCTATGCGACTGCTCAAGTGACTGTAAGAGTGGATAAGAAGCTGCCATTTTTTTGTGGTTTGGGCAAGTCAATGGGGGTCACCACTAAGTACACCTACATACATATATATGCATGGATGTATGTATGTATGTATGTGGGGGTCAAGTTCATGACCTGTACATAAATCACATGACCCGGCATAAATCACTACAACAAGAAGAACAATGAATGTCAAAAATGTCAAGAAGTGTACATGAAAATACGGCAATGCGATATATGAAAGGTCCACACCATTTCATTTATACTCTATATTGGGACCTATTATACATATGTATAAATTCGGGTTTTCCATGTGAACAATTTTGAATAGTAGCCCAAAGTTTTTTAGATTATGTATTTTCTTTTAACCCACAAGAAAAGAACATTGGACATTTCTATGGCAACTAAATGGTACTAGGATCGATCACTACCTATTTATCCACTTCAAGAACTATTTATAGAAATTTATAGAAAATGCCCCAAAGATTTGTAGAAACAGTCAAAATGAACATGATTATATGAAATCGTCTGGCTATGCTGATCAAGATTACAGTCTAAGAATACCGACTACTTCTATAAAACCAACTGCAAAGTTACAAAGCAATTAAATAATGGGAAATTTCTATTCGAATTAGATACAAAAATTGTGCTGCGCCTTTAATAACTTGATTTGTCCTTGATCTTGACCATACTGGGCGGGTAAGACAAAACTAATAATAACAACTAATTACCATAAAGCTAGAGTGTGTGTGTGTTTGTTTTTTTATATAAGATTTGGGCGTTTGCTGTCTGTTGTTGTTGTTGTTATTGTGTATTAAACTCTTAATAATCAATATTAAAAATGCTGGCATACAACCTACATCCATATAACATTGTAGAAGTGTAATGTCGGTAATCGTTTGTTGTTGCTCTGGCTTAATTTGGTCAAAACCAGCAGCAGTCAATCGGCTACGTCAGTAAAATCGCATAATCGCAATGACAACCAGTCGACACTTGTGGGCAAATAAGTAAGTAGATATGTATGTAAGTAGGTTGTGCCCCTAGAACACTCTATTAGGGAAGTGAATATGGGTCTGTGGTTTCCTTTAAAAACATTATTTGCATACATTGTTTATCATTCTTTGACGTCTTAGCTTACGCTAATACATTAAAGGTGTAATCTATCGGAATCTATTAAGGAATAAATTATATATATGTATATGGTTTTTTTTAGGATTACTCACAATGAATTAGTAGATTACCATGAACTATTTAATTTTGGGACTTTTTTTGTTCATTTTCTCTATATTTAACATTCGAATTCGTTTTGGTGGTAAATATTTACTTAAACTAATTAAAAATTTGCCATAAAATCGACGCATTCTTTTGCGTAATGCTATATCTAAAATTATTTTCTGTAGCTTCTGTTCTGTTTTATAAGTAAATAATTACCAAACCCAGGGTCCCAGTAATTAAAATTTGTTACCCTAATACTTATAAGAAATATTTAAAAGAAAATAAAGCTTTTCCTCTTTAGAGTGTTACTTGTTTTTCCTTTCAAATTATATTAAATTTCTCGATTTGAAATGTTGAAAATTGTTAAAGAAAAATTTCGTTTCTTTGTTTCTCTTACCTGGATCGTTAAGATGGCAAGCATGATAAGGATCACCATTATAGCCCGCTGGGCAACTGCAAACGGCGACATGATTCCTGGCCTGTAAGTGAGCAGGTGAAATGAAGCCCGATTATACATACATCGTTGGCGAAAAGAGAAGAGCGTGTCCACTCGAAAATGTGGTTGTAAAGAGCAGGTGAAGAACTTACATCACAATTGGAGCCAATGCCGCAGGCACCGACACATGGATTAACGCAACGATTGTCCTTACATTGCAGGTCGCCGCGACAGTCGACATTGTCCAGGCACTCGCCGCGATTGCAGTGCGTAAGCGGATTACCGCTGTAGCCTGGTGGGCAGGAGCACACCGGACGGCCGCCGGAGGCCTCCTGGCAAACGGCATTCACACCGCATGGATTTCCACTGCATCCGTATGTCTGAGCTTCAATTTTGGTATGTGAAATGGTGGACACGGGTTGGAGGGTAAAAGGAGCAGAGAGAGAGAGAGAAGGAGACAAAGAGAAAGATGTGGTATGTAAAGGTGTTCTTGTGCACTGTGGTCGGTTACGAAATATTCTGCGATTGAGTGTGTTAAAAACTTTTTTTGTGGGAGTAGAAGTTTTGGGTGTCATTACATCTAGTTTAAGGCTATATACAAGGTGCGACATACATATGTATATATGTACATATGCATAACTGTTAGCGCTTAAGGTGCTCTCTTTTTACAATTCATTAAGTGCAGCATCAGTTTACTATACTATAATTTTTGGTAAATGTATGTATATATATTGTTGGGTAAATACCACGTGTGTAGAATGGATCTCTATAGACAACGCGCTGCAAGGAACGACCATCGCCATATGTATAATATGTACGATATGAGCAATTGAGACAACGTTTCTCGATTTTTTTACCTATGGCCAATTGTGGCAGCACACAAACCGCCAGAACGATTAGCGTCACCACGCCCACTAGTTGCTGTTGATGCTGCAAAATAAGATATAGATGGGGAAACAGTTACTTTTTTAATACATGTAAGTTAATTCAAAATTATTCCTCTTGACAGGGGGTTAGATATATATTGTTGAACAGCAATTAGAAATTAAGTCGTTATGTTTTTCCAGTCATCAGTTTCATCAGTTTATTTATATATCGATCCATAGACAAAAAATGGAAATGATCTTAATCAACTTAGAAAAATATGGTCTTTTCGAAAAGTTCTTTATGTATACATCCTAACTTGAATCAAATATCGTGTCACATTAAACTTTTGATCAATGATTATACAAAAATATTCCAAATAGTCGCTCGCTCTCTATGTTTTATCCCTATGGGATTTATTGATTTTGCATACAGTGGTGGCCACGAATCTAGAACCTTTCCGATATGCAAACTTTGGTTTTGATTTTATCGACTTCCAAGTGACTCAATTAATAAATTTTTGAGGTAATTTACAGTGGTCTCAGCTTTCCAATACTCAATTCTCGTGTGGCTAAATATTTAAGACAAAAAAACACACATGAGCTATTTAAAGAAGTTTTGGATTTTCATAAATTTACTTGTGAAAATCCGAAACCCAAGATGACCTAAATTTGTGGGCACCACTGTGTATACAGTTTAGAGTTTGCAAAAAAAAGAAGTTATTTTACTAATTGTAAGACAGTTTTTTGGGAATTATATGATACACATTCTTTTATACATATGTATATATAAATTTTAGTTCTATCAATAAAAAAAAAGCCACAAATAAAGTTCTTTTTAACGAGTTTTCACTGTATTTAAAAGGGTTATTTACTACCGCTAAAGTCTCTCTGACATCATTTGAAGTTGATATGTATATCGATATTGAGACATAACTCTAAAATGAATCATTATGTAATTATAATTTTTATAATTTAAAGCAATGTTTCGGTTAGTATTTAAGAAAAACAAAATGGTAAATCCTTAAATCCATTTAACTGTTAATACATAAAGACAATTACTAATTATTAATTTATACTTTTATGTGCAATATGTTTTTATATCACATTTTTATGGGATATATCAAGAAATATCATATCAGAGAAGGGTTACTACAACATCAGTTGAAGAAAATCAAATTGCCTTTAAAATCTAAAAGTTATCCCACGGTAAGGACAAACGTTTTTTGAGAAATTTCATGTATCATTTGGATTTTTGGACACCAACACCAACTCTCTTGAGGCCTATCCCCTGATTCACTAGAGATTCTATTAAAATTTATTATTCGGAAAACTAGAACAAAAGTTTTGACATCAATCAAAAAGGTCGCCAAAAACAATCCATGCAGATTTTCGTAATTTATGCTTAGATTTTCTTTAAATTTACACAGGACTTTCTACAAATTAACGAAACTCAAAAATATTGCAAGTTTGAACTTCAAAATAGAATATTTTTTGAAACATAAGCGGAATATTAATTCAAAGTATTTCAAAATTCGAGTATTTGGAATTTTATGAGAGACTATACCCATAAAAAGACACACAATGTTGGATTTGTCAGTGTTTTTTTTCGAGAACCATTTTAATAGACAATATCTCATTGTATGCAATCACTTCTAATTAATGGATAGTAATTTAAAGATTTTTTTTTTTGATGGAAATACATCAAACACTTAACAACTTTTAAGCAATTTTTTGTTTTCACAGAATTTAGGAGCTATCTTTCTCCAATGACAAGCTTTAACAATATTTCGCATGTCAAGCGACAAAAAAAAAAACCCAATTTAAATCTTAATATATAAATTGGGTTTTTTTGTTTGCTTATTTGTTTGTTTGTTTGTGTTCCTGTGCATTGGCATTTACTTTATGACTATTCCGACAGGTCACTGCAAACTTAATAGAGCTATTTAATGGATTTGCACCAAATATAGTTTCCGCCGATAATGACGATGACTTTTTGTCAAGGTGATATGATCGTCATCATCATCATCATCATCATCTCATCATTTGCGCTTTGTGGATGACACATGTAGATACTAAACTTGTTGTTGTCGAACGCTTCTTTGGAAGTTCAATTTCAGCTGAAATATGAATCCAAATACAATGCGATTATGCAAATTGTCACAGCTGCTGTATTGAATTGTTTTTCGACCGGATTTGGTATGATTTAATTTTCCCTACACACTGACACACACACACAGCAGATCATTGAAGGAAATTGTGGGCGGTTTAATCGAATTTAAATTATAATAATTTATTTAACAAACATTCCAGATTAGTTTAGTTTAGTTACACATTGAATTAAAATTCCATTTTCAGCAAATTTATCATCAATTTGGTTAAATTTATATATTTTGCAAGCCAAGGATAAATTTTGTCATTGATATATGAGTTGATCTTTGTCATATTTTGGCAATTTAATATTAAATTCATAATTTATTTGTGTTCCGACTTAAACCATACTCCATTTTCTATATATGTATCTTGTATAAAAAGTATTTTTAGTTTTTTTTTATGGGCAACTATTTTGATTATTAATTTTCTTGTTCAAGTAGTTTATTCCTTAATGCACCTTATCGAGCAGATATTTAATCTCAATATAATGCATAGATCTGATCGATTTAAAAGGTACTTTGGATCTTATGTATGTATAAGTCTTAAGTGCTGTTTATTCTGTGTGTAATCCAAGAATTATCCAAGTTTTCTTTTGGGTAACACTCACGTTATCAACCTGTAATGTCCCTCCTTAAAAATTGTCGGAAATCGGTATTAAATCATAGCTAATGTCGATGGCATTGTTTAGTAATGGGGATTTCCGTTTATATCAATACTTTTATTACGATTTCTGTTGTATATATCTATGTATGTTTATTTAGTTACTTTTTGCTTCCATATTCCATACACGTACTGTACTTAACATACACACACACAGACACACACAGACACACACACACACACACACACACACACACACAGTCGCACAGTTTTTAATGCATTTTTTATGATGACTTGGGTCTGTTTACATGGTAAACATTTTTGGTTACTGGCCAACTTACCATTCTCCAGTTATACCGATACACGGATTCAATTCGATTACAAAGGTCGAAATATTAATAATTTAAATATTTACAAACGAACGCAAGGAAAAATAAAAAAAAATTATGAAAATAAATAAATAAGAATGAAAATTATATTAAAGAAAAAGAAGTATTTATGCCACTTGAAGCGTTCAATTTGAACTGAAGCACCTTCTAGACGGACCTGAGCTATTTATATGGAGCGTCTCCATTGGCACTACTCATGGTACACACTCAGATGAGAACAGTTCAGAGCTGAGATACTGAATGTTGTCGCATTTTGTTGGCGTCATCCCGTTTCTCCATTCAATCTACCAAACGCTCCCTCCCCTCTCTTAACGAAAACGTCTCTTCTGTAGTATCACTACCTTCTACCTGGTGGCCCGGGGGCCGGCGACGCTTTGACAAACTTGGCTCGGTTTGGCAGTCGGAACTACTTTTTGTTTCGTTGTCAATTTGGTTTTGTTTGATTTCAGCTAAAAGTCATTTGCTGTATCTTGTAGATACACTCGATCAGTCAGTCACACAGTCCGTCCAACTGACTGACTGACAGTCAGTCAGTTATTCATTCATTCATTCATACATTTTGGTTAGGCATCGAGTTATTTATAATCGCGTACTTGACAACTTGGCTATGGCTCTGAGGTTCGCATTTATGCGTAGGCGTGGGCATTTCATTGTTTTGAACTGAGTGTTGAATACATATATACTTTTGCATATATTATACAATTCGATTCGGTGTTTAAATACAAGTATGTATTCCCTACATCATGATTTCGAGATCTAAATCTTCGATAATCATAAAGAACTAAACTGAAATGATTATCGAAATAAATCAGTTGGTTACACTGAAACTCCTCAAATAAGAACAAAATATAAGCCAAACTCAGCTGTTTCTCTCTGTTTAATCTTTAGAAATATGGATTTTGGTTTTCAGAAATGAAAAAAGGTCTCTGACAATGTTAATAAGTATCCAGATTTAAAAAAAAAATCGTTTAAAAATCGATAGCTTTCTTTTACCTTCAATACAAGATATCGTATAAGAAAAGTTTAGCGTTTTACAATTTTAAAAAAGTTTTAAGTTTTTAAAGTTGATCCATTTATGTACTATATATCCCGCACTTAAAATATTTAATCTACATATTTAAAATTAAACTGTTTTTTGCTCAATAGGATTAATTTCATTGTAGTCGATTATTATTTAATTTATTATCTTGCGGTGGTAATATTTTGTTACCGATTCTAGATCTTTGGATTTTGGATTTTTTCAAATAATCAAAACTGTGTCGTTTTTAGTTTTTTAGTCGGCTTGTGAGGTCAATAAATCATATCATATAATATCTTCAATGCTAAAACTAGTTGGGAACTTTAAATACAATTATAATTAATAGTCGATAATTATCGAAAGCATTTGAGATGGACGACATTTAAATGAAGTTAAAATATCCAAATGTATACCCTTCAATATTAAACATATTAATATAGTTAATATAATAAAGAGATGATTGGAAATAAATTGCTCAAATTGATTCGTGCTCACTCTCTCTCTCTCTCTCCGTTCCGGATCAAGTTTTATTATTTGTTTGTTTATTTTTTTTTTTTTTCGTCTTACCTACCTACAAATATAGTTAACACATTTGTTTTGTTGTTCTCTTGCTTTCGTTTTATTAATTACTTATATCTTTTTGTGTTTTAAATATGGTCATGCTTGTATGTAGTTATAGCAATTTGTTTATCATACGAGGGCGTTTCAAATGTGTATCTGTATTGAATATAATGCAAATTTTATTTTGTTATTTGTTTATTGCAATTAAATAGATATCAAAGTGCTAAGAAATTCTTCTTTGGTTCTGCCACGTCCGGCATTTGTTTCTTTCATCATTTAAAAAGTAAAATTTAAATTAAAAACTGTCGGAAATCAACAAAATGAACCAATTAAAAGGGAACTATAAAATAGAATTTGCTCATTTCCATACAATTTCCGTCGGCCCAAAAAGATGTTCAGCGAAAAGACTAAAAAACCATTCAAAATACTGTATACTTAGTATGTCCAAATTTAGTCATTTGATCATCATTATATAATGTGGCAATGTTTTTTGAATAATCATTTTAGAATTAATTTCGATAGAGCTTTTTTAAAGTTACGAATCCATTATTATATCCACTCAAATTAAAGATGAATCCAGTGCCAAAACTTTGCTCATATTCTCCGGCGAAGTGATTTTATGTGTTTATAGGTATCACTGGTTCCTTATTATTCAAAGGAAATGCATTCAAATAGCTATCAAATCCGACCTGTCCTCGACATTGCAGCTCCTGCAACATGTGTTAGGCAGTGTCCTATTGTGACTGTAAATACTCTTAGTTAGATTTTCTTAGAAGTTCCAAAGCTCTTTTAGGCCTCTTATGGGTAATTTCCTGTAGGCTGCCTAAATAACTGCCTTTGTGTTTGTAAGCCAGTTGAGAGTTCATATTGGAATCTGGCCAGTTCATTCACAAATGTGTGTGAAAATGCAGTTCTCTAAGCAAATTAGATTAGGTCGGCCTGCAGTCTACACAATACGCTATAGGTAAAATCTCAGTATCTAAATTGAAACAGTAAAGGAAATTCCGGATTAAATTTGAATATTTTTCAAATTATAAAAAAAAGAAATGAATGAAAAATGTTTTTATTTCTTTTTTTCATTTGACTTTTTCTAACTTAACACCAATTTGATTTAGCAGATTGCAAATTACTTCCATAATTATTTTTATCATTAAATGCTCAAAAAAGGCCCTTAAACTTAAATTTGACAACAATTTGTTACTAAGTTCTTACAAGGATCTCTTTTTATTAGAAAGAAAAACAATTGAACGTGTCGATGTCTAGCATGGTGCATTTAAGTCCATTGGATTGGCAAACCTTATAAACTCTTCAGTAAGGCTGCTATTGGTCTTATGCTTCATCCCATTATAGACAAGGGACTGCTTGTCTACAGTGAACTCATGGATTGTATGGGGACAGTCAGTGTCACCCACGTACTTAGTGACCTCATGAAGAAAATGGTGGAGAGTTTGATACCGCTTTGCCATATCAAATTTGTTTAGCTGTTCAAATGTGAATAATCATATTATATACTTATTTTCAAGAGTATTGAATACTTACCCGATCAAGTTGATTACGACCCTCGCCATCGATAGGCTTGGTCACCAAACCGTCGTCATTAAAAAGAGCAACGCGAAATTGCTGGATCCCAGATAAATGGGCTTGAATTAGCCACTTAGTGATCTTTCTTTTAAAGCGCCATTCGGAATTGTCAAGTAAAACCCTGACCGATGCCAAACGACATTGTTTCAGAACTTCTGGATCGTTTCTGCATAAATATCAAATATTTCTGTTAATATTGGTTCTGGAGTCATCATTTGACAGTTTCGTACAAGTCCCCAAGGGGTTCGGTATTCTCCACGCCGGCAATCTCACCCGAATACATAAGCCTGAAGTTACCTAATTTGGCCGTCAGAATTCCGTAGATCTGTCTGTTCTCATTTACGGGCACATCGGTATTTGGAGTGGAGTCAGGAGCATCTATAAAAATTCATTATTATTTCATTTTTAGAATTAAACATTTATATATTACCAGCAAATAAATACTGTCGAGCCTTGAATGGATAAGTAATTCTTTGCGGTCTTGGCTCTGATTCTCTGACGTAGTCCTCAATACGGTCTGTGATCAAGTGCAGGAAAATGCATTCGTTGAAGCGAACAGCTACAAAATGTTTTTGTTGTTTTTCCACAATTGCAATCATTGTCTGACGATTAAGACAGAAATCAATTTGTTTCATAAAAGCCCTAGGACTTTCCTGGTGCTTTAGATAATGCAGGACTCTGTCATGTGGGCTATCACTGTGATCAGCCCAATCACGGTGTATATAATGCTCCCAACCCTTGGCCAAGTCCAATGGATATTCACTTTCCTTAGGCTGACGATAATAGCCAATTGTTGATGGCGTTTGCATTGTTTTTGTATCCGGATTGTACTCCATCAAATTGACCAGTTGCAAATCCTTAAGGATAGGGACTTCAAAATCAGTATGATCAATTATTTTAGCCATTGCCAATATTTTCGTATACTTGAGGCCTCTGCAAATTTTGAAATTAGACTGCTCAAATTCTCTAGTTTCTTTGGTAATATAAAGTACTTTATCTTATCTTGTCTTAATGCATTTATTGGACACTAACTAAATATATTTTTTATATACCAACAGATAGTCGGTATATAAAATAATAAAAATGAACTATTACTGGATTATCTTACAATTAGTCATGAACAATTCAGGCGAAAAAATCAATTGCAGTTTTACAAACTATACAGGTGAAAGATATCCCAGGGTCTAAATCAATTTCTATATGTCAATTGCAAGTAATTGGCCATAAATTGACTTATCAACTTTATGAGAATGTGTCGAGAGGGGGGAGAGAAAGGTGGGGGCTTTGGGGTGTGGAAGCGACAGATGGTTCGGATATTCTATTTTGAATTTTATGGATTTGGACTGCTGTTAGTTACCAATGACAATTTGTCGCCTGGTGGTCAGAATTTAATTATGCATTTTCCCCGTAAATCTTTGGGATAACACAGCTCATTTGTCAAACGCTTCAAGGTCGCGACAGGTTGCCCAAGAATATCCATGACTCTGTCTCTTGGCCTATGGCTGTGCCCCTCTACCTTTACTCTGATCCATGCCCATCCCCATGCCCTTTGGCATGTCGTTTTTGTAGTCTGGTTTCAGTCTGTTGTTGTTCATAATTTATGCCGCCCAAATCAATCATATTCAATCATGACGGTGTATGCTGTGTCTGACGGATACCGGACTAAGCCCAATGCCAGTCAGCCGGGTCACTTCTCACCAGATTTCGCTACCATTGACAAATGTTATATAATCAATTTGGCTTTATTAATTTGAATGAACACACACACACACACACACACACACACACCACCTGTGTGAGCTATCACCCAAAATGCTACCTACCCTGAGGGAGTTAGATGTCTTGGCTCCATCTCACTCCGCATCATCATGGCATGTCAAATGACTTTTTTTAGAACTTCTCAATTGAGTCACTAGGTACATATTTGAGATTCGGGCAAACGGGTTTATATTTTTGTTTAAACATTTACCCCATATTTGTGACATTAGCATTTAAAAATCGGATGACTAACCGTTTAGTTAAACATCGAAATATATTTTATAGATTTATGCAAATTTCAAAATGTTTGAACAAAGCATCAGTGAAATTTCTAAATTTGTAATCAACATATAATATTAACCAAATTGAACTAATCAAAACCTAAAAAAGACTTTAAACATAAACCCAAAATACAAATATAAGGTTATTTAATTGTACTTTTTCGTTTTCGAGATTGCATTAAAAACCGATCAATTGCTTTTGACCATAGAAAGCTATTTCATTTCATTTTGTGCTAATAAATCAAATACTACTGTTGTTCAGTAAATGGCAAATCCGAAAATTGAAATATATGTAGCAATGATACAATAATTGAATTTTTTCTACATGCATTTGGTCTTATAATAGGTTAATTTGGATGCAAGGTATAAGTATCAATCGGTGCGACAACTTTTTTTATTTTTTTTTAATTTTTTTACATTTTTTCACAAACAATTTATAATGCCAGAAACTTCGATATATTGGTATACAGTTACTGCAAAGTCCTTGAAAATGACACTCTTCATTCGAAATAGATATGTATGTATGTATGTTCTTTAATAGACATTAACAACTTTTTGCTAATTTAAAGAGTAATTTGCATAATTTAGTGGCCAATAAATGCGTGCGAGGACTATATAAAAAGGAGAGGTTCAAACAGTTGGCCAGTTAATAAAGTGTTTGAATTGAATTGAGTTGAATTGAAATTGAAAATGCCCAACGAAGTGGTCTCAACGCGAGCCTTTGACCATCATTGGATTTTGTGGCAACTGTTTGGAATGCATCCACCCAAAAGAAAGGCACTATGGCATCGCTATTACACGATTTACAGTGTGGTAATTATATCATACTGTTTTATATTCATACCCATGACTTTAATTGGACAAGCTTTGGCTGCGACATCCCTGGCCTCTATTTGTGAGGCGATTTGCGTGGCCGCGCCCGATGCCTTTGAGGTGTTGAAGTTGGCCAACGTATGGCGGATACGGGATCAGTTGCAGGAGAGTCATACGATTTTTCGGCAACTGGACAAACGTCTGAGTACACGATCCGAAAGACAAGTCATTCATGGCACTGTACGTCTAGCCAAACGCATTTTCAAAGCAACCTTCGTTGTGTTCATGATTTTATTGGCCACTGGTATAATAAATATAATAATTTCAAAGGATCGGATATTAATATTTCCCGCTTGGATACCATGGGATTACAAAAAGAATGGAGATGTTTTTCTATTAACAGTAATTTTTAATTTTCTTGGCCTATTGATGAATGCACTGTGTGCCCTAAACAATGACTCGTATCCTGTAACCTATGTAACCATGGTGGCTGCCCATCTTGAGGCACTTAGCATAAGAGCCTCTAGGATTGGACATGATCGTGAATTATTGGAACGGCAGCATCGTCAACATTTGATAGAATGCATTCAGGATCATCAGTTGATATTGAAGTATGTTTAATTTATCGATTCAAAATCTTGATTTGAAAACAAAGTCAAATTCCTTATTTCTTTTTCAGATTAGTGAAAATTATGCAGTCAACGTTGTCTATGGCATTTTTTTTTCAATTCTTTTGCACAGCCCTTGCCCAATGCGCTGCCATTTTTTTTCTGGCCTATGTGAAAACGAATTTCTCACGAACTCTTCACATGATTATTCTCATTGTGGCCATAACAAACGAGACAGTGTTTATTTGCTATGCGGTCGAAGTGCTTAATCAGTCCGGTGAGATGCTCTCCAAGGGCATCTATAATTGCAATTGGCTGAGTCGACCAACTGAGTTTCGACGTGATCTATTGATCATGTTAATGCGCTCACAACGTTCTACTAGCATAACGGCAGCAGGCTTAGTATCTGTACGACTAAACACCATAATTACGGTGAGAATATGGGAGTCCATGTAACATAATTACATTTCTTATGCTTACAACAATTCTATTGACAGGTTATCAAAGGATCTTATACCCTGTTTACATTGTTAAACGCAATAAGTTAAAAATGGTAGAGTATTGGAAAAAAAATTGGGTATATCAAAGCTAACAATATTCGGCATCGCTTTATGTAGTTTTCTCTTTGTTGAGCACAAATGTTTCAATATATTAAATACTCTTTAGTGAATACTTTTGTGTTTTGTATTTTGAAAAGCAAGCATACATATATCAGTTATAAGCGATTAAGGACAATCTCGGCTTTTTCCACACAGTTCTCCGAAGTTAAAGCTATTTTTATTCCCAGTAAAAGGTGAGAATGTTTGAACGACACGTTTCTCATATTGTTAAACAGGTAACAAAACGGAGCATTCTTTGGTTAGAACGAGATCCCATCATACCTAATGTATTATGGTTTACTTTGAGCCTCTTAAGCAATGGCCAATGAAACTTCAAAGTATCTAAAAAGGCAAAGAAGCTGTAAGCCAGATGCTAGCCAATTGGGACAATGTACCATGTAGAATTAACAGAGGAGAGAGAGAATAAAAACAATAAATACTGCGACTCAACGATCCGTATGGCATGTGGCTGGGTCAAAATGCGTGCCACCATTTTGCCTTTATGCCGGAGCCGGAAGTGTGCATTTTTATGCAAGTGTCACGCCGCTGACATCCACCGGAAGTTGTTTATCTTATGCGCGCGTTTTTCATCCTTTCATTTAAAATTAAAATTGTGTTTTTACAAAAAAAAACAAAAATATATCCCTTTTGCATTGTATGTTAACATACTTGGAGCTTCTCGATTTTTTTTTTTCTCTCCTCTCTGTTGTTGTTTTTTATTCTTGTCTCTGGATGCGTATGTAAAACTCTTGTCGAATTTTCCTTATAATACCTACGTATAATATTACATTAATCCTGGAGTTCATTATTAAATGAATTTACAGGAAATTGCTATGTAATACGAAAAAAAAAAGAAATTGCATTGAAAATAAATATACCAAATAAATGAAACAACAAAAAGGCTGTGGCTTTAAGAGCTTTGCCACATGCACGTGCCACCTGCACCACTCAACAATATAACTTCTTAATGGCTATTTTAATTGGAGCCACCGTTACGGCTGCGGTTGCCGTCCCCTTTGGCTCTCAAAATCATGTTGGGTCCCAGGATCAGTGCTTAATCATATTGGTTCAAATTGATATCAATTATGCGATAGTTTTGATACTCTTGGCAAGCAATTGACGAATTCCAAGTCAGCTGAAACAAAGCAAAAGCAAAAACCAATTCACCTAAAGTTTGTTAGATTCTTTAGATCATTGTATGAATAAACTTTTCCATTGTGGAATACAAATTGGTTTTTATGTTCTTCATTATGGTGTTACGAACCTTTCGTTAAAGCTAATGTACACTATTAACGCAGGGCATACAAATGTTTTCAATTCCAATGACAGACGAAAGTTTTCAACGATTTATCGGGGCAATTCATTTCCTCATGTCGATTGGATTGAATATGAGATTCACACGGATTTTTATCATCAACATGTTATAATCCTTCATGAACTTCTTTATGATTTAACGTGAATTAATTACATTGTTTAAACACATGATCTACATTGTTGCCTCAAAAATATTTGTGTAAATATTTATTCAATGGTAAAATGTAGATTCTCATTCCAACAATTACTAACAATAAGTCAGCCCCAATAATGTAATTTGTGAATGTGTAATTTTATTACATTAAAGTCCACATTACACACACACTCACATACAGCACATATGTACATATGTATATGTATATATTTATGCAAAACGTACAAACAGATATTACAAATAACAAGTTTAAAGCTAATATAGAATAGAATATAATATACTTAATATACTTATATATTTTCAAATATTTACATACCAAAAAGAAAAACAAAAACAAACACACACAAAAAAAAAAAAAAATCAAAAACGAAACCAAAAAAAGACGAAAAACAAAACCCAACAGTTTGGCAAACTCATTAAAAGTTGAAAAGTAAAATTATCAGAACATGGGGAGGCGGCATGTCCTCTACAATATAAAAGCAAAATTTCAAAAATAGTATAAACAAATATCGAACAAATATTAACAACTATGCAACTGTGTGTGGCTTTAATATTAACTGAAATACATTTTTAATTAGCGGTTGAACAAAAAACAAAAAAAGGGATAAAAACTAAGGGCTCTAATAGAAAGGTCGGACAACGACTTTAGTATACTCTTTTAAAATCCTATTCCATCTATTATCCATTTGTATGCCTATTGCGATAATTTTTCACTTTTCGATTACTTGTTATCGTTCATTAATCGAGTTTGTTCCCTATTTGTTTACCTACATATATTGTTATAATTTGATTGATTATGTTTCAGTTCACACATTGGCAAATTAGAAATTAGAAACTTCATTTTGAAATTATCATTGAATTAAGAAGAAAGTTATCGAAACAAGATTTCTTTGCATGAATTAATCGGTCTAAAACTGTTCTTTTAGTTTAGTTTAAACACTCTTAACTTTGTGTTGAAATTATTGGTGACTTAAAAAGAAAGTTATCGAAATTTGATTTTAAGCGGTCAAAACATATGTAAACTTTGAGTTCTTAATTGTTCATATATAGTTTTTAACAATTATTGCCAATAGAATAAATTCGATAGTCGTTGTTTATTATTATAGCGAATTGCTGGAGAATGCCAACGATTAATAGAAAAAGTATCTTTCTGATATCTATAGAAGTTCCTTCATATAATAATAATAATTATTATTATTATTAGGAATTTTATGGATTACTGTGTATGGAAAATGGGAGTTATGATTGGCACACACACACACACACCCACTACACACACATACGCAGATTTGTAACACAAAGCAATAGCAAAAAGGCCAGAAAAAAGTACTTCTGTTGCTGCTGTTACTGTCATCGTTGTCGTTGTCGTCGTCGTCGTCGGCATCGTCATCATGAACGCTTTAGGGATATTTCACAATATTCGCTGCGGCCGGCAATAGTGCTGCTTTGCTGCCACCTGGTAAATGTCCTCCACTTGTTGCGGTTACTGTCGCTGTCGACGTTTGTTGCTTTGGGCTAGATGTTGCTGTTATGGCCGTTGCCGTTGCCAAGGGGTGATACAAATGCGTGCCATAATGCACGGCACCCGGATGGCTAAAATATGGTATAATGGCTGGTGAGGCTGCGGCTGAGACTGCACCAGTAGCAGGACCAGGGCCAGCACCAGCACCAGCAACAGCTGGGGTTCCTCCTTCAACGTATGGCGACACATATTGCTGGGGGGCATGATAGAATTGTTGTTGCATTGGTCCAGGCATGGCTTGGTAGTGATGATAATGGTGTACGGGTGGTATGGATGGTGCTCCTTGTTCTGCTGCTGCTGGTACTGCTGCTGGTGATGGTGGTGTTGGAGGTGATGGAGCCAGAGAATTGGGTAAAGCGTTCGCTGCTGACAATCTGACAACTTGAATTGGTGGCGTTGATTCATGCGCTAGATTGTAAGCCGCCTTTGGGATATTATTGCTAAAACGTGGCGATATGGCAAATTGATGCTGCTGTTCGATGGGTGGCCCCTGCACATAAATTGGATTGTAGTGTACGATGGGCAGTAGTTGCTGTTGCTGATGCTGTTGGTGTTGCTGCTGTTGCTGCTGCTGCTGCTGATGATGGGCAGCTATTGCTGCTGCTGGTTGTCGGGTTGATACTGCTATTGTTGCCGTTGGTGCCGATGGTGTTGCAACGGAAGGAGCTGCTGGCGTGTATTTGTGTTGCTGTTTGATACGTTGCTGTTGCTGTTGTGTATATGCTGTAAAAGAGAAAAGAAAAATCCTGTTACAGTGCTATAGGCACTAATTGTACGTTCTATGTAATTGCTATGGTCCATACTCTGATATGCCTTTCCTGTCTGCCAATTAAAATCCCCCAAAATGACTAGTCTACCTCTTACCATTCACATAGAACTTTAATATACATAATTGCTTAGACTTATTTTTTCATAAATTTAAATAATAGATATCCCAGCAACATGACTAATAGCAACCTTTTTACAATGTTTTAGCCAAAGTAGATATAAAAGCAAACAAGAAGATAAATAGAACATATTTACGGAAATCGTTGAAAAAATCAACTTCATATCTGTGATTACATGTTGGTCTACTGTAAGCTAGACAGATGTAAATTAAGTGGATATGTAATCGAAAAATGTTTAAGGCCGGAATCAAACGAATTCAAGCTGCGCCACCAATAGTACAAGATGCTCTTTTTTATACTCTTGTAGAGGGTATTATTAAATTGGTCAGATGTTTGTAACGCACAGAAGGAGACGTTTCCGACCCCATAAAGTATATATATTCTTGATCAGCATGATGGCATCAGCCATCCTAAGTGCTTTTGGGATGAAACTTGATATTTGAGCTACTTATAGCCCGGAGAAGATAAAGTATGACAATTGTTACGATCGGACCACTATATCATATAGTTATAGAAGAAACATATAGTGGTCCGATCCTGACAATTGTCATACTTTATCTGCTCCGGGCTATAAGTAGCTCAAATATCAAGTTTCATCCCGATAGCTCTCAAGCATATAGTTATAGAAGAAACATAGATGAAGAAATGGGAGTATTCCTATGAAATTTACTAATATGATAGTTTTGGATATAAAACATTAGATCCCAAAATTTTAATCAGATTGGATAAATATAACACAAGTTACAGTCAATATAAATCGGCTCTACTACGTCATTGCTCAAAATCCACAGAGCAGCTGAGCACACGCATACACACACAGACGCAACGCTACGTAAACTGTATGTGTATGCGTGTCAATCGCAGCAGACAGCATGGGGAAGAAGAAGAACAAGAATTGGAAATGATATTTGGATGAATTGTTGATACTGAAAACAAATATTATGGCCAAGGACTGCAAGGGTATATAAACTTCGGCACAGCCGAAGTTAGCTTCTTTGATATTTATCTATATATATAAGTTAGTTCTAACACAATTTGGATTTTCTATTGAAGTTAAATAGGCTTTTGTTCTGACCTTTGCCGTCTTGAATAAAGTTAGGGCCAAATAGGTGGTGGATTTAACTAAACACCTCACCGGCAAAGAATGGGCAGTTTCTAGGAACGGCTAGTAATACTAATGGAATAATCAAACTTTATTGTTTTTTACCTACAATTTTTCTAAGTATCTGCAGTTTCGAAAATATTCTTTAACAACAGTTTACTCAGTTTACTCACAGTCGATAAATAAATAATAGACGTCTCATTCGAATACATACATATCCATATATCCCCATATAAACCGATATTTGCTTACCATACAAAGAGGCTCCAGATGGATGATCATTGTAAATTGCTGCTGGTTGATAGACTCGTTGCAATTGTTGCAGTTGTGGTGTCGGCGCCGAATGTTGCTGATAGACAAGTGGTTGATAGACAGTTGCTGCTGAGGGTTTCGCATAGAGCGATTGTTGCTGGTTCTGTTGTTGCTGTTGCTGTAATTGCTGGATGGCTGCTAGTAAAAGACTGGCGGGTATCTGCAGAATCTGCTGTTGTGGTGGTTGTGTAACTGCTGTTGGTGGTGCACTAGCAGCCTCCGCTTGATAATAGGGCCTATACAGGCCCTGATGATCACGGGCCAATGGGCCGAATTGTTGAATAATTGGTTGTCGGCTTAGGGCAGTGGTCGATGGTGGTGCAGGTGTACTTGTAGTGGTTGAAGTGGTGCTGGTGCTCTTATATTGACTTTGCCGTGCTAACAATTGCTGCTCAAATTTCTTCATATAAGCCATTGGTATGGCTATAATGTACTGAAAACGTTGGCCGGGGGGAACTGCAAGTGTCACTTGCTCTTGATGCTGCTGCAACGGGTGGTACTTTGGATGAATTGCGGTAATATACTGTTCCTGAGGCACTGCAGATGGTGGTGGTGGTGGCGATGGAGATGACGGTGACGATGGTTGTACAGCAGCGGTTAAGTGGTATTGCTGCGGTGGTCCAGCACGCTCATACGAAATGCTTGGGCTCACCTCTGGATTAGGGTCAACATAGTTGACCGCAGGTCGCTGATAAAGTTCCACTTGGGGTGGCGCAGCAAAACTGAAACGATGCGGCGTACCCGGCACTCCAAATCGATGATGATGATGCTGGCCTCCTCCGGTTGTGGGCAGTGCCGTTGGCAATACAGGTGTATACCGAATTCCGCCACCACCGCCATTCTCCGGTTTCTCATAATAGTTCTGGAAATTGTTCAAGGAGAAGGCATGGGCGTTAATTAAATGCATTCTGTTTGCCTTGTGGTTTCTTCATACTTGTGGTGCTGCCTCGGCTGCCGTATAGCGTACAGTTGTGGGCTGAAATATGGGCGCACTTTCGCCCTCATAAGGGTATGATGATGATGATGGTGATGCATAGATGGGTCGGAAGGGTCCATCTTTGCTCGGTTTGATGGCATACACAGAATCTATGAGGAATGTGTTATTAACAATTAACCATCAACCACTTACATGAATGTCATAATTATTACCTGTTTGATCCGATGAATCACGTTTCTCCGTTTTACCCTTTGTCTCCTCCAACACACTGGGCGTTAATTTTGTGCTTGCAATGGGCTCAACTTGCACTTGGGCCACAGTGGTTGGTTTGGTTTCAAGCTCTTCACCCTCTGCTCTGCCCTCTATCAAAATACAGAAGCAAGCAATTAATATGGCCAACTGAAAATAAATAAAAAATTCAATTTATAAAAGCACGAAACTTAAGCAGAATCAACAAATTGTTGCACTTTAATAAATAATAAATAATACTATCGAGACTAAACTTTTTGTCATCAGAAAAAATAACCCAATTAAAATTCAAAACTCAATTAAATGTACAGAATGCCATAACTGGAGTAAAGTTTATTTGAATTTTAAAAAGAACTGTATAATTTCTTTAATACCAAATAAATATTAATAATGGAAATTAATGATATTGCCAAACAAATTTTAAACTAAAATATATTATTATCTTAAAAAGGTTAAAACGATGTCAATTTATAAAAAAATCTTGTGCCTTTCTAATTCCATCTATACAAAGTATATATATATGTTCTTGATTAGAACGATAAGATGAGTTATATGGCCATGTCGTACGTCCTTGTGTCTGGATTAACTTCATTCAGGCGGATATGATGTCACAATTTATAGGTCCATAAATACCACAAAATATATTTGTACCACTTTTAACCTTAAACACCCAACTTTCCAAAATAAAGAATTGGAAAAAAGAAGACATTACACAATATAAGTACTTAAAAATGGGCTTAAGTAATATAAATTAACTAGTGTAATCATTCGATTTTATCTATGTTGGCATTGATCACTGTATGCGCATTGAAAAGCCCAAAAATGGAATCCTTATAAACTTAATTATTTAAAAAAAGCAAACATTAATCCATCAAACCTAGAGTATATAAACTATTGGGTTGGTTTATCTATTTGCCGTTAGGACTGTCAAAATGGTCAATGGAAATGGAGTGGAAAAATGATAAAAACAAAAAAAATATGTAAATTAACAATGTTTCTGCCATTCGCCAGGAGTCCATTTATTTTGTTTGCCATTTTATTTAGTAATTTTATATATTTATAATAATTTTATTTAATTGATTTATATGCAATTATGTTATAATTGCAACTGTAACTGCAACGGCAAGCAACGTAGTCGCTATAACTTATGTATTATTATTATTATTTCACTGTGCAGATAATTAATCACTAATTATTACAATGCACAAGTTTGTACAATGAACTTGCCATTGAGGTAATTATGAGCTTCTCTCTCTTTCTTCCACCTCTTTCTCTCCCTCTCTGTCTCTATCTGGCTGTCTATATTTTATTTTAATCGCAACAGATCATGAAAATGAAACAATTGTTATGAGAAACAAAAAAATGCTAATTATAACATTGATTAAAATTAATGAGAAGATAAAAACTATACACTGGCGAGTTAAAAAATAATTTTCTTCCATTATCAGATCTTTTCACTGTTTTTTTTTTATCTTTTTGTTTATAGTTTAGTTGAATCTGTTAATATTTGTTAGAAAACATTCTTAATAAACAAAATCTATGATAATTAACTTTTCTAGTCCTGATTATGGGAAATTTTAAGAAAACATACAAATACTTGTTTCAAAATATCAAAATTCTTGATCGAAAAATGTAAAAATTTTCTCATTATATGTATATACATATGTTTAATTGGAATCATGCTAAGAAAAAGTTGAAGAAAATGTAATTTTGTCAAGAATAATACACAAGAAGGCCAAAACAGAGTCGTAGAGGGCTGTAGAAAATCTGCTCCGATATTTATCCATTATTTCAAAAAGTTTTTGCTACTTTGCAATTTTCAGGTATTGGGAAATGAATTGTTTTGGATTTATATACATTTGTACTTATATTAGTATGTTCAAGTTTATGGGACTAGAAATCTTTTCAGTATCATATCCTCGTTTTATTAGTGAAAATAAATTTAAAATCTCATTGAGTATTTGTTTTTTGACTTAATTATTGAATTCCAAAATAATAATAAACAAAATATAACTTTTTCTCCAAGTAAATTCAATCAAATGAATATTTTTAACAAAGAGTAAGGAGCTATAATCCTAAATTAAGACAAATACTAAACAAGAGTATGAAATTCAAAGCTCTAAAAGGAGCTGATGACCTCTCCTGCCCATTCCTGACTACGCCCTTGCCTAACTACAATATTAAGGAAATGGAGCACATAATACTTCTAGTTCCAATAAAAAGGACTCCAAAATGTACTAGAAACGTTATTTCTGAAATAGGTCGATACTTGAACTTTTATTTTATCGAACAAAGCCATCTTCCATCCAAGAATTTGAGGGAATAACAATTTAACCCATTGCTGGATACTTAATATAGAAAATTGTAATAGAAGTAAAGATTTTGTAACTTTCTATTAAATGTTTGGCAAAAAATTCAAAGCTATATCTAGAATATACAAATCTATCGAAAGGAATTTTAAAGTATTTCCTTGATATCATTCACTTTAAGTCCATAATCAATCTAAGTATTTTCGGAGATTATGCAAAATTCTTCAAAATCTTCATTGTATCACAACATATGTAAATTATAAGGGTATTGTGCAAGTCACCTATCCGTATGTGTTTTTTTGTTTTTTAATTGTCTTTTGTTGAACTATTTATTTACCCGTTTGGATGCCATTATTTGTTTTTGTTTTAATTATGTACTATTGATTTTTATGTGTATATTAAATTTTTGTTGTCCGTTTTTTTGTTTGATTTATCCAGGGAACATTATTTTATTTTTTCACTTTAGCAGCTAAGATATAAGTAACACTTGTCTTTTTGCCGCTTTTATAGTTAATGTGTGATCAACTAAAAATAAAATAAACAAAAAATGATCAAATTTATCGAAACTGGAAAACGCGCGCGTGTTCGTATTTATTTGATTTGCTTTGAGTCTGGCCAAAGCGTGGCTAACGTCTTGGCTAATAAAGTGAGAGTGAAATGGATTCGGCGGCTCGATGGCATTTTATAGTTTTCGACTCAAGTGAAGTGCAAAAACCTTGCTCTATGAAACAATTGCCATCCAACATTAAAGCAAACTCTATTGTTGCTGATGGGAAAGGGGCCGGGGAATGGAAATTACGATGGAGCTACATGTACATGGTCATTGTCAGTGTCAGTATTTGGTTTTGTTTGTAGCCCCTGCTATACCATTTACAGGTGCAGATGGTTTAACTTCTGTTGAAGGCTTTTTCTTTCTTTCCTTTTACCCGTACCTGTAACCTGCGCCTGCAAAATGCATAATGGCCCAGAAACTGGCTTTGCGGTTAGTCAGTCAAGTTTTCCCTTTGTTAGCGTTCTTTACCTTTTACCTTTGCCTCATGAGTTTCGAGTCAATGTTACTTTGCGTTTGTTGCTACTAATTAAAAGTGTTAAATATGTAAAAAAGCAGTTAATTAATTTTCTCTCTCTTCCTTTCCCTCCATTCTATTTGCATATATTGCCTTGTACATTTAGGTATTTCTACTATATTTGCCTATCGATTAGCTAATAGAAACTTAGGAATAAAGAACTTAACTATTGCATAATAGGCCATCATAACTGTAAAAATTAATACATTAAAATATACAAACATCAAAATTCTGGGATTCCTAAAAAAATTAACTTATTGTTAGTACAATCGCTATTAATGCTAGAAAACGATTTTGTTTCATCATACATCATGTTACACATCTGAAACCAATTCAATCCATTTTTTATATTCTAAATATGTTATTAGATACCACTTAATAAATATCATTAGTATTAAAACACTTTCAGTACTTTTAGGTTAACTTTTGAAGTGAAAACTTTTTCGAAGCAATGTAACGAAAAGCGACGGTAAAAAAAGATAGCCACATAAATTCATAAGCTTTAACGTGGAATCAAATAAGATAGGAAGCATAATACAGTGTTTAAGTAAGAAAATCTTATAGAGAGAGATAGAGAGAGAAAGAGAGTAAGAGTCAAAGTATCAAATTGCTTGAAGATTTTACTTATAAGTATGATAGGTCTAGTGGCTAGGGTTAGTCAAAATTCACAACATTTTTCTCAACAAAAAGTTCTACAAATTAAACAGTACGTTTCCTTTTAAAGTTTAAATATTGTAGATGTCAGAGCGAATACAAATTTTTGTAGATAATCAATCGATATCTATGGTCAATTAATTTGCCATTTTGCTGGATATAGTAGTAGACATAGTAGCGTTTATTTTATATGATGGGTGCCTTCATTATCCAGAAGAAGTAACAAAGTTACTCCCATTAAGCGTTGCCCTGAAATCTCATTAAGGGGACACCCAACAATACCTTTCGCAGAGTGAATACAGAGAGATATCAGGCAGTTACTTCATTTTGGGTGGTTGTGATGGTGGGCCATTTCAGTTGTAGAATGAAACGTTTACAACGGACGATGATTTTAAGAGCGGTCCTAATAAAATCAAGTGGCTTTTACGTAAAACTTAACTGTTACTTTTACATGTTATATACATACATACATACATATATACACAATACAGACATACGTATATCAAATTAAAGACCCCAATTTGCAGTCACACACATAAAATGTGGTACAAATGAAAGCTTCTTGTCCGGCTTATATAAACGGAAACGGAGAATATGCCATAACTTAGTTGGATGCAGTGTGTAACACTTAAAGGTCTTTACGGAAAACATCCTTTAATTGTTACTATTGTTATTGTTGTTGTTGTTGTTGTTGCTGCTGCTGCTGTTACCAGGGCCCCGGGGCCAAGCAAAAAGAGTTATAATTAGCAGTGCAAACGTTGAACAACAAATACATACAACAGCAAGGACCTACACGATGATCATGACGATGACGATGATGATGATGATAAGGACTTTGGCAACTGTGACATCTCTCTATGTCCTTGTAACTATAAAGCAAGGCATATGGTACACTTGGGGACCTCCTATTTACAACAATAATGGATTAGAAAGTTGACAATGTTGATAATTGGAAACCTCCGACCACCGCCCAATAGCCATTAAGAATCCCAGAGAAAAGGAGGCAACAAAGTTTTTACTATTCGAAAATGTAAATGAAAATCTGCGGAGCCATTAAAGTAGCCAATGTATTTCGCATTGACAATTGGATTCTCAACAAGCGCTATAAAACAAACGAAAAAGAAAAGTTATATACATTAAATTTTCTTGGGCTTTATTTTTCAATTCCGGTTTTTATTTAAAATCCTTACAATTTAAAACTCGACTACAAATCAACAAAACAATATAAACATGAAATAGTCTGACAAATTTTGGGTCTAATCTTGGAGCACTAACCTACTTAAGTCTTAGATTTCTTGAAAGCATAGGATTGTGTAAATCTCACAAGAGAAATTTCCTATCATTTACATAGAATATTAAAACTTCAGTTAAATTACTTTTTCCTTTATTTAGCTATATTTAATTAGTTGTTTCTGTAGTTCTCGGTCGATTGGACAACTGAACAACGAGGATACAAATTAGTGTCCTTGACTAGTATATGGATGTAGGTTTCGTCGGATAGTTGGTAGTGCTTTTTAAAATAAAGTAAGGTTGGATAGCCTTAAGTGTTTCTAATGTAATATTGCTTTAATTTTAATTTAGTCTTTTTGATCATTAATTTGTTAAAGTAGCCTTAAAGAGCTTTGGATTGATTTTGTTTTAATGGTTTGGCTTAAAAAACCCATCTAAATGGAAATAAGGCTAATAGAAATTTCACAATGTATTGCAAACTGAAGGAATTATATGACCATGTCTCTACCAATTACTAGAAATCTAATTACTAGAGATCTAATGTAAGATTAAACAGCTATCAGTGATTGTCACAATGTTTCCCTATTTTCGTTCTTATTTTTGTTTTTTTATACTGGATAATACACATAAAAATATGGATAAAGATATATAGAAACCAACCACAAGCGATTTCGTAATGTGGTAGCCTGGAAAATAAACGTACATATATTGATTGAAAACCATTAAACAATTGTTTTGCCCAAAAATGACGAACCCAATGGCAAACTTCAGCAATTTAGTGAAAAAGAAAAGAAACAAATGGTAGAACAAAAACTTTATTTTTTTTTTAATTTGTGTTAAACATTTTACCGGACCTTTGCTATCCGGCATATTTTAAAGGTCGATAAAATCAACTCATAACTTTCTTTTTGCCTAGCTCAAATTAGGGCTGGAGACACTTTAATTAGAAATCTTTGACTTTTGCAAATATTAAATAAAAATTTAAGTTGTAATTCATTAAATGACTTAAAGTCTTGGAATTTATTATGTCTGACATATTTACAAATTCTTTCTTGTTTTTCAATTTTTTGTTTTTTTTAATTTTTGATATTATTTGCAGCATTTTAATTTAAAACAATTAATTATTTAGGCATGTAATTAAAAGTTCTGTCAACTGTCAAATAAAATATTGGTAATAGAAACAATACAAACCAGAAGCCAAAGGCAAAATAATTGATGAATTTGTGTGATGGCAAAATTCATTCGATTCACTAGAAAATCAAAATGAAATTGAAAATATATACAAATGGCTTATGTGTGATTATATATGCAATCGAATATGACACACTGACACATTCAGGACCGGTTTATGCAAAAAGAGGGCAAGTCATGAGCTAAAGTTACATAGAAATAACTTAAAAGAACAAGCAACTTTCTTTGCACTTTGTCTTATAAAGAAATATTTAAAATATTAATTTTTGATCAAGTTTTTGACACACTATTAACTATTTGTTAAAATTGTGAAACGTAAACAAAAACGTTAGGAAAGTAACTAGCATAATGATAATGTTAAAGCAAAAACGTGAGATTCTTAAATTATAGTATTGATCATTGAGTGTTCTTTTAGTCTTCACCTATGACTTATATACGAAAACAAGTGCATTGGGAAAGTAAAAATTAAAAAAAAAATCGTGTTGAGAGAGGGGGGCGCTAAGCTGATGACGCGGAGTGTATGTCCCGCCTGAAAATCAGTCTCGTCAATGGTAATATAAAACTTGATCAACATTCTAACGAAATATTGCAGAAATCTATGTTTTATTATGATTAATTTTAATGTTTTCATCGTTTTCATAGCAGTGGGAAGCACTTTTGTTTTCTATTAAAAATGATAATAAAAATATTCAAAACAAAACTAATAAATCTGCCAATAATAATTGAAATATCGGTGCTTTTGGAAAGTAGATGATACAGAAAACTAGGTTTATTATATTGTTATCCAGATGCGATCCAATCATTATTATAATAAGTTAATCAAGCTCAACAAAAAGCTGGCTTTTTAAAATAGTTAAACGTTATTGATCGATTTATCAATTTCATTTTCAATGATTTCTTGTGTTTTTTAAGTTCTCTTTGACTTCTCGCCTAGACAATACGGCCCTGATCATCTCATGTCATTTCATAACGAATGATAAATACATCTGACTATATACTTAAATTTCAACTGAAAATTATTGATCATGTTGCAATTAATTAGATACCAGAAGGCAAATAAGTCCCCCCCACTGTCCCTGCCAAACGGAAGAAGGCGTACGAATAATTTCGATATCGTCTATATAGATATACGGCAGGAAATACAAGATGCGTGAACAGATCGAAAATGAAAGCAAGCAAATGCAATATTATGCAATCCTTCGACAAAACTAAATCAAGGCAGCAGCAACCAAAATAAAAAACGCAGTTGAAAACAAGTTTTTATTAGTTGATGTGTTTTTTTTTTTGGTTGAGTTTTGCTTTCATTTCTTTGTTGCAGCATCCAGACAGCAGGCAATTATTGTCAAGGAAATGCGCCTCGACTGTCGCATTGGGTGAAATACATATACATATAACAAAATAAAAAAAAAACCAACAAATAACCCCAAAAGAGTTAACCAGAAAGACGACAAAGCAACTAAATCCAAGGCGACCACGTCCAGCTGCAGATTGGATTCCCCTCCACCTTTGTCAGTTGGAAGTGAACTGGTTTGAATGGATTTCAGCAAGTGCACTACTAGCCTAGCCTAGACATCTCTCTGCGACATAGAGAGGAGAGAAAAAAGGAAACAGGATCTGCCAACAGCATTCATGGTGACCACAAAAATGCTCTGTAATAAAAAATCAAAGATACACAATTTACAAATTTTAGACAAAGTCTATTAAAATACAATCGTACGTTTAGTTATTTACTTTTGTTATAAAAATTTGAAAATGACTGAATGGACCAGAAATGTTTTAAATATATTTATTTGCTAATACTTAACCCCGTCATATAGTTGTGAGAATAGATCAGTCGCAGTGTGACATACTTTCTAGTTGAATATTAGTTTTTTTTTTCTCTTTCTTTGAGATGAAATGAAATTAGTTGAAGAGTATTCACTTCCTGTTTGTCTTTTATGTGACACTGTGCCGCAATCCAGAGGTGTCGTAGCTGGCCAAGAAAGAGGGGCTTACAGAAGGTAAGTGTATTCAAAACTGATTTATTTCCGGATTACTCCCTCTATCGGGAACATCTTATACATGAAACCGATTCTCGAGAAGTGTAAATACAATAACGACAATTTATTGTTATTGTAAATTTAGGTTAACATATTTACAAGAAATTAAATTCTCTAAAAATTTAAACAAACTTTATATTTCTACTTCGTATTAGCTCCTCAGGAAACTGTGTTGTTGCCAATACTTTTTGGACTTAATAGTTGCATCATACATATTTCCCCTTCAAAATAACTGATTATTATGAGATCGAGTCATAATGTCTTACGGTATGAATTTTCTTTCTTGTCTTCGGCGCCTCTGGCAATAAAAAAAAAAAAACAAGTACAACAAAAAGAAACGCACAGAATCCCAAACGCAAACACCCAAGGCGAAGTTGTCAACACTAAAGCAAACCAAACCAAGCCAAAAACTAAACCCAACAATAACAACCACAGCGACGACCACATCAGCAATTCAAACCAGATTGCTTAAAACCCCCTCCCGCTCTGCCCACTGTCAAAAGTTCCCCCTCACCGACCCATTTCCACTATTCCCATCACCTTCCACCGCATATTTGCAGCACTTTAGTCTCCTATTTAACTTTGTCTCCTTCTTCCGTCACTGTTAGTTGGATCTTTCTCTGACTTCAACTCTGGGCAGAAAGACAGAGAGAGATAGGGAGGGAGATGGAGACATCGGCAGCTCCCCAAACAGTTAAAAGCAAAATTATTCATTACAATTTCCGCGCTAGCGAGAAAAAACAAACTCACACACATGCGAATATGTCATCAAGTCAGTGCATCGACTAACTGATACCCAGTAATTCTCTGAAAAGATGACCAAATCTAAATATATCGATAAATGACCTGGAACTTATCTTTATGTAAGTTTCGGAACAGTGTAAAGAGAAAGAAAGATCAAAAACCAAAATCAAATAAGAACTTTGAAGATTGAATCCCCTTTAGCACTATAGCCCAGGTTTTTCACTCCTCTATATCCAAAATTTCTTGAAATTGCTAACAAAACTTTATTAATCTTTATTAGGTTAGGTCTTAGATTGGGTGACTGTTTATTAAGTTATATTAGTCCGATCGGTGGCCTATTTAAATTCTCTGATTGAAAATCTTTTGAAGGGCTTACTTTTTCACAATTAGATCCTATGAAATACCTCACTGCCTAATAAGTTTTTCTATCTGCTCGAATTGCTTTTTCACATACTTAAGATCTTTTGCTTCTTTTTTTTACTCACAGTACAAGTTTTTATAACGTTTGATGATTAATTCCCGTGGCTTATCAAAGGTTCCGCATTAGTTTAGAAATTCGGAACGTACTTAAATTGGCAACATTGATTTTGGACGGGAACGAGATTAAGGGGAATATCTTGAGATTTGTAAGCGTATACTTAATTTTGTTTGGTAAGAGTTTTCGTATGGATTAGCTCGATTAATTGTTTATATTCAAAAACGAGGACTATGTTAATATTTTCTATAAGAATATTTCTAAAAAATGATCATCAAAATTGAGTTAGCAGTTGAGTTTAGGCCGATTTGTCACGATTAATATACCCATTTTGATTCCCAATAGGTTATATAGTATACAAGGTATATAAAGTTTGCCACGAAAATGTTTCAAATGCTCATTTGAATCTGCTGCAAAAGCATTTTGCTTGCGGTTGCGGGTAGTTTTTTTTTTGTTTTTTGGTGCTGTTTTTAACGCGTGCGACTTGCGCCTGCTGCCAGCAGGCAATTGACTTTGAATAACTTTCTTCTTCGCATTGAAATGATGCCAATTTCTGTTGCTGTTGCAGATAATTCGCTGCTGCTGCCTCACACTCTTTTTTGGCCATGGTTAAAGTTTTTCTTTAAACAACTTGAGGCCATGTTATTGTTGTTGTTGTTGCCGCTACTGCTGTTGGCATAAAGTCGTCTCGGGCAACCACTTTATTTTATTGTTATTGTAATTTATTTCGTAATTTTTGCTTACGCAGCGCAGCTTCTTATGCATTTATGGACACGGACCCACTTGTTGGCTGTTACCCTCTACACCCTCCCCCCCCTACTAGCCCCCTTTCATCATTCAGTCAGCAGCGACCCCTCCCACCCCTTTTAATCGCTCTGCCACTCCATGACTTTTGAGCCGTCAAAGAAACTTTCTTTTAATTTTAATCAAAAAGTTTTTTGTTCCTGGTTTTTTTTTTTTGGGTTCCTTGTTCCTTTTTTTTGTTTTTCTGGTACTTTTCAGAGCGTTTAATTGGACAAGGGAATACACACTACCAGAGAAAAAAAAAAACAGAACAAAAGGCCAAAATAAAATGAAGTAAGCCAAAAGTAAAAGAAAAAAATATTCCTTTTTCTCGGTAAGCCTAAAAGATATCATATTTGATGAATATTCTTTGTGTTTGCCGCAAATGAATTTTAGCATTTTATGATTTTAATTGAGATATTTGTTATCAATTAAGTTTTGTTGTATTATATTCACCAAGTTTCAGCTTTGCCTAAAAATGGAAATTCTTGTCATAATATTTTATTTCAAATTTAAAGTTTTATTGATAGATTTTGATTTGGACTCACAAAGTCCGCAAATGTTACGAAAATGGATTCGTTTAACCTGACAATTCGATAGGCAGATATTGGAGGAGAAGTCATTAATATTAATCGTATGCTGCAATACTAAACCATCTACTTTCAATAGTTGATATTATAAATCAGTTAAAACTCCAATATATCGATATATGGCAAACTTAATTCTCATTCCCATTCAATGACAGAGAATAAATATTAGAAAACTATTATTTAACCCATAAATTTAATTACTGGTCTTTTTTTGTCGAGAAAAATTTTATCGGTAAGAATAATATGAAAGCGGGTCACAACCAGGATTTTTCAAAACAAAGCTTCTAAATTTACAAATTTTTAATTTTACATACACTAGAACCATAATTATTCTATCCTATCCTATGTATTGCAGAAATGGTAGTAGTACAGTATACTTTAAATTGTATACAAAATATTATTTACATTAACAACATCCCCATGGATATTCAGAAGGTTAATGCTTACTTAAAAAAATCCGCTTGAGAAAAAATTTCAGATGCCTTATTATCAAGGAATCAGAATGTATAATTGGTTATTTTCAGAGTGTACATATAGAAGTCACACATTTTCCAATTATATTAGGCTTAATGCAAATTCATTTTGTTTCCAAGAAATTTTATTGTATACCCAAAGAGTATCAAAATCTCCAAATCCAAATGATTGAATTTCCTCTTGATAGGCACCATGTATATTGATGTAAATTTTTCAGAATTCTTCGTGGAATCAGATGCGATACAACTGCCTGACTTCTCTAGAGTCTAAACTTAGAAAGCCTGTAATTGAAAGTTTTTGATTCTTAAGAAATTTGAATATAGCCAAACACTTATAACAATTACTATATGTATTAATGAATGAAAAAAATTGAATTTTTTTGCAGTAGTTTCTAATTAAAATAATCTAAACTAATCTAATAGCTGGTATATGTACATATATTTCTAGGAAATCTACTTATATGCCATATATGTGCAAGCATAAGCGCAGTGATAAGAATGATTTATCAGCTTGGTGGGGTTATCACTTGGGGCCAAGACCAACTTGATTGCGTACTTGCTGTTGGCTGCTTCAGTACATCAACTTAATTGATTGCAAACAGAACTAGGCGGATAAGCTTAGCTTTGCTATGGCAGACATATATATCGACCATAAGGCAATTATATTATTTATCTGGATTGGTCTAATGTTGGCATATTCTTATCCGGTGGAAGTGGCTACTGGCAGCGGCTGTCGAAAAGATCATATGGGAAATTGCATCCGTCTTCACTGGTGATTAAGAAATTAAAAACAAAAATGTGAAAATCATTAAATTGCAATGCGGATTTTAAATATTCTAATATTGTCTAATATATATAACTAAGACTAAATCAGTCACAAAATACATAATTAAAAACAATTACTTGTAAAATTAATAAACTTAATTTGAAACTTTGTTTAAGATGATGTTATATTTTTAAATTTCTTAATTTTTTTGTTATACCCAAGAGAACTAGTGCATTTTAATTCTGAACCAAATTAGGCAACACAAAGAAAATACATTTACATATGTGTGGGTATATGTATTCTTGATCAGCACGACAACTAGAATTGATATAGTCGCGTTCGCCTGGATGGTCTTACTGTGATCTCTTATTAGATTTATGTAGCTTAAGTCTCAAAGTTTTCTGTTAAGTCTCCAACACAAATTTTGTTGAATGTTTCGATCAGATTTTTCAAGTACATGTGAAATAAAATATATACATATAGATATTTCGAAATCAAAGTCACAAGTAAAGTCTTGAGGCAGTCCCAAATGCCATGAAAGCTTTCATTTCTTAACAGTGACAATAAGAGAGACCAGATGATCTTAAGTTGTGTTAAAGCTTTTAAAGCTTTGATTGTCTGTTAAGTTAAGGGCGGAAGTCCTTGAGTTTCGTGGTGTTTACTTTTGTATCTCTAGCTAACTTTTTGATCAGCGGGAGAAACGATATAAACCTTTTCTGAAACTTAAATTTAAATTTTTTGCCTTGAAAGTTCTCTTGTCACTTTAGGTAATAAGTTTTTCGAAATTATAATTTTGTGTAGTTTTTTTAAATATATATTCTGGAATAATGATTAAAAATCTTGTGAACCCAGATTTGAATGCTATTGAAGCTTCACAACGTCTAAGGGACAAGAACAAGAATTGATCCTTCGAATTGAAGAGGTGTATTTCATGAAGTCGAGGAATTTAAAAATGATAAAGATGACATGATTCAAAACGTTTTAAATTCAAAAAAGGTCGCCAAAACGTTATTTGATCAGGTGATACTTACTCAGTCGTCTCGCCGACTTAGGTATACCATACACCAGCAAATATTTAAACTTTATTAAACAAATGCATTTCCACATGCTTCATTCGAGCACCCTAGCGCCCCCACCAGCCAACGGCCAAATCCGGCCTTATGCAAAAACGTTTATATGCATAACTCGACTGTTTTTTGTTCGATTTTGATCAAATTTGGTATTTTGCTAGATATTAGTATTAAATTTAAGTGTGCCAAATTTGATTGCATGAGGTAAAAAAATACGGGAGATAATCAAGTTTTTCAAATTACGGGGGCTGAAAAGGGCGTGGCAAAATTTTTATACATACAAACTGTGTGCATTTACTAAGCGAATATACATACCAAATATGGTGTCTCTAGCTAGAATAGCTTTTGAGATAAACGCTTTTTTTAAATTGCGGGGGCGGAAAGGGGCGTGGCAAAAATTGGAAATAAACTTGATCACTCTACATACTACACGAGTCTACATAAAAAATTTGGTGGCTCTAGCTCTTATAGTCTCCGAGATCTAGGTGTTCATACGGACAGACGGACGGACGGACGGACGGACGGACGGACGGACAGACGGACATGGCTAGATCGACTCGGTTGTTGATCCTGATCAAGAATATATATACTTTGTGGGGTCGGAGATGCTTCCTTCTGCCTGTTACATACATTTTGGCGACTTTAATATACCATTTCACCCTATGGGTGTATGGTATAAATATGCAGTCACATAGCGTAATTTGTAGTATTTATCATTCTGACAGATATTATTGTTAACCAATCACTCTAATTTTTCGTAGAGTGTAGAGCCTTTCTTTCACTATATTTCTGTAACGATTCTAATGTAGTTATGGCGGATGTTAGATACCGATAGCGGAAATTATACCAACATCCAACTGACTGGTAAATTTATCTATTCAATGGGGGCGTTCAGGTTGAGGTCGAGGTCGATTCAAGTGTTTGCTTTATTCTTTATTCAGTGAACAAATCGACTTTTGGCCAGCAATTGCAATTAAATGGCTTTTCATTTGACTGGGCAATTTTTGTGTGTTTTTGCTTATATTTTTATCAAAGTTCGCTCAATGAATATGGAATGTATACACATACATAAACATATACATTTGTATACAGACATATATATGTATGTATTGAGGTCTGTGTGTTTATTAGCCAATGGTAGCGATAACCTTTTTGTGCATTTGGCATTTTATGAGCTCAAAATTTCGCCTTTTTGAATATTTTTGCCTGTGCATTGTGAGTGCGTGTGTTTGTACTGTCAGTTACAGGTTTTTGTTGATTTATGTAAGGATAAAAACCTTATGGATATGTGTGATTTCTGTTGCATAGTTTTAGGCGTTTTATTTTGCTGTGCATGTAAATTCACATATGTACGCACACTTGAAACGAACGACCTCTTTGTCCATGGACGTAGTCCATCAATTCGATATATTTTGAATACGATATGTGAAATTCAAACACTCACACATGAGATAGTTCAACCTGAAGTTGAGCTGATTTCAAATTAACTTTACAAAAATAAAACCCTTTCTTTTTTTCTCATTTGTAATTGACGCCAGCGCCTACAAAAGAAGAAAAAAAGAAAATCAAATAATATAAGATAAAAAAAAAAGGAAGCGCTGCAGGCAACGGGTTCGCCTGGTAATCCATGTAAACCAACCATCCAAACAACCAACCAACCAACCAACCACTCGCCACCTACTTACTCCCATCTATTTTGACTTCCACTTGACGCAGCCAAGTGTGCAACACTTTTGCGGCAAGGGCGGCAAAGGGGGAGACGATTCGCAGTAGCAACTTGAATACTTTGCATTTTTTCATTTTGGTTTTTTTTCTTCTTTCTTTCTGTTTTTCCTCATTTTGTTGGTCCCTATCAAGTTGAGTTGAGTTGAGTTGAGTCGAGTCGAGTCGAGTCACTCACTCAGTCAGTTAAGTTTCCTGCCCCAGCAATTATATCATTTCCCCCAACGCCAAGTGGCTTCTGAATGTTTTTTTTTTGTTTTTTTTTGGGGCGGTCTGCCGCTGCGTTTCATTCGTGCGTGCAAAATTTAAGCTAATTTGCACATTTTTCATTTTTTTTTTCATTTTTTTTTTGCTTCATTCACTCTTTCTTGTGCTTTTCATTTATTTGTGTGCCTAATTTCGTTAAATACAAGTTGGTTTCCTTACGTCGTCTTAACTTGCTTTTAATTTTCGGTATAAAATCTTTTAATGTTAGTGTCAGTGCGTGACATGCTGGGGCCTCCCCCTACCCCTACCCCTATACCCACTTTGTGAGTGTGTGTGTGTGTATGTGTCTTATCAACTCAAGCGGCAACTTGCTTAAAACGGAAGGAAATAGCGATAGGTTGATGAAAAAAAAGAAGAAGAGGAAAATGTGGAAAAGGGAAATGATCCAAACGAAATCATTTGGTTATATTTCCCTTGAAGCAAATCATTCAATGTAAAATCACGCAACCGCTTCTTTCCACTTTTTCTCAGTTAATTTAACTTTAACAATTTCCAAATTGATATTTGCAATTATTCCAACTATAATGTGTATTAGTGGTTTAGATTATGAGTACTTAAGTTTTCCTTTAACTCAAATGATAAATTCACGCTAATTTATTTGTATACATATATGATAATTGTTACATTAAGAATCAAGCCTGAATGTAAAATCTTGCAGGTGGCAGTTTGTTTTGTCCTCAAAGGGGAAAATTAGTTTAGTTAACTTACTTACTTACTTTTGCCATCGCACCGACTGATTTATACCCAGCACCAAGTGTAAAATAACTACTTTCAATGTCATATATGTACATTTTAAACTCCACAGCTTGTGGCACTTAAGCGTTCTAGACTTAAAACTTAAGATAATCAATATTTTCAGAAATGTTAGAGATTGCGACCTATTGAAATTTAAATTGAATTTAAACCGGCTCGAGGTCAATCTTACAAAAGAAGATTATTTCAAAGGTAACACACAAAAAGGTGAGCAGGTTGTCTGTATAGCTATTTCAAGAACTACCAAGTTCTATCATCAGCAGACTTTGCTAAAGAACTCCAGAATTGCAATAGCCATACCATGTCTTCAACGCTAAAACTAGTTGGGAATTACATTGCCAACTAAATGAAGCGAAAAAAGCTGGCGAAGCCTACAATACCGAAGACCACCTTTTGTGCATTACCATTAGGCGCTATGAAATATTAGTGTAAGAGCTTCGCCCTTAACAAACTAAATTCAAGACCTGTTTCTTTTTATACACGGTATATTGTACCATATAGAAAAAGGGGTTTTTTTTGGAATAAAATTCCAAAAATAACGGCGTGCCTTCCGTTATTGTTATCTGGTTAGAGATTGCGACCTATTGAAATTTAAATTGAATTTAAACCGGCTCGAGGTCAATCTTACAAAAGAAGATTATTTCAAAGGTAACACACAAAAAGGTGAGCAGGTTGTCTGTATAGCTATTTCAAGAACTACCAAGTTCTATCATCAGCAGACTTTGCTAAAGAACTCCAGAATTGCAATAGCCATACCATGTCTTCAACGCTAAAACTAGTTGGGAATTACATTGCCAACTAAATGAAGCGAAAAAAGCTGGCGAAGCCTACAATACCGAAGACCACCTTTTGTGCATTACCCTTAGGCGCTATGAAATATTAGTGTAAGAGCTTCGCCCTTAACAAACTAAATTCAAGACCTGTTTCTTTTTATACACGGTATATTGTACCATATAGAAAAAGGGGTTTTTTTTGGAATAAAATTCCAAAAATAACGGCGTGCCTTCCGTTATTGTTATCTGGTTAGAGATTGCGACCTATTGAAATTTAAATTGAATTTAAACCGGCTCGAGGTCAATCTTACAAAAGAAGATTATTTCAAAGGTAACACACAAAAAGGTGAGCAGGTTGTCTGTATAGCTATTTCAAGAACTACCAAGTTCTATCATCAGCAGACTTTGCTAAAGAACTCCAGAATTGCAATAGCCATACCATGTCTTCAACGCTAAAACTAGTTGGGAATTACATTGCCAACTAAATGAAGCGAAAAAAGCTGGCGAAGCCTACAATACCGAAGACCACCTTTTGTGCATTACCCTTAGGCGCTATGAAATATTAGTGTAAGAGCTTCGCCCTTAACAAACTAAATTCAAGACCTGTTTCTTTTTATACACGGTATATTGTACCATATAGAAAAAGGGGTTTTTTTTGGAATAAAATTCCAAAAATAACGGCGTGCCTTCCGTTATTGTTATCTGGTTAGAGATTGCGACCTATTGAAATTTAAATTGAATTTAAACCGGCTCGAGGTCAATCTTACAAAAGAAGATTATTTCAAAGGTAACACACAAAAAGGTGAGCAGGTTGTCTGTATAGCTATTTCAAGAACTACCAAGTTCTATCATCAGCAGACTTTGCTAAAGAACTCCAGAATTGCAATAGCCATACCATGTCTTCAACGCTAAAACTAGTTGGGAACCTTTGAAATAATCTTCTTTTGTAAGATTGACCTCGAGCCGGTTTAAATTCAATTTAAATTTCAATAGGTCGCAATCTCTAACCAGATAACAATAACGGAAGGCACGCCGTTATTTTTGGAATTTTATTCCAAAAAAAACCCCTTTTTCTATATGGTACAATATACCGTGTATAAAAAGAAACAGGTCTTGAATTTAGTTTGTTAAGGGCGAAGCTCTTACACTAATATTTCATAGCGCCTAAGGGTAATGCACAAAAGGTGGTCTTCGGTATTGTAGGCTTCGCCAGCTTTTTTCGCTTCATTTAGTTGGCAATGTAATTCCCAACTAGTTTTAGCGTTGAAGACATGGTATGGCTATTGCAATTCTGGAGTTCTTTAGCAAAGTCTGCTGATGATAGAACTTGGTAGTTCTTGAAATAGCTATACAGACAACCTGCTCACCTTTTTGTGTGTTACCTTTGAAATAATCTTCTTTTGTAAGATTGACCTCGAGCCGGTTTAAATTCAATTTAAATTTCAATAGGTCGCAATCTCTAACCAGATAACAATAACGGAAGGCACGCCGTTATTTTTGGAATTTTATTCCAAAAAAACCCCTTTTTCTATATGGTACAATATACCGTGTATAAAAGAAACAGGTCTTGAATTTAGTTTGTTAAGGGCGAAGCTCTTACACTAATATTTCATAGCGCCTAAGGGTAATGCACAAAAGGTGGTCTTCGGTATTGTAGGCTTCGCCAGCTTTTTTCGCTTCATTTAGTTGGCAATGTAATTCCCAACTAGTTTTAGCGTTGAAGACATGGTATGGCTATTGCAATTCTGGAGTTCTTTAGCAAAGTCTGCTGATGATAGAACTTGGTAGTTCTTGAAATAGCTATACAGACAACCTGCTCACCTTTTTGTGTGTTACCTTTGAAATAATCTTCTTTTGTAAGATTGACCTCGAGCCGGTTTAAATTCAATTTAAATTTCAATAGGTCGCAATCTCTAACCAGATAACAATAACGGAAGGCACGCCGTTATTTTTGGAATTTTATTCCAAAAAAAACCCCTTTTTCTATATGGTACAATATACCGTGTATAAAAAGAAACAGGTCTTGAATTTAGTTTGTTAAGGGCGAAGCTCTTACACTAATATTTCATAGCGCCTAAGGGTAATGCACAAAAGGTGGTCTTCGGTATTGTAGGCTTCGCCAGCTTTTTTCGCTTCATTTAGTTGGCAATGTAATTCCCAACTAGTTTTAGCGTTGAAGACATGGTATGGCTATTGCAATTCTGGAGTTCTTTAGCAAAGTCTGCTGATGATAGAACTTGGTAGTTCTTGAAATAGCTATACAGACAACCTGCTCACCTTTTTGTGTGTTACCTTTGAAATAATCTTCTTTTGTAAGATTGACCTCGAGCCGGTTTAAATTCAATTTATTTTCAGAAATAACACTATAAAAATATGATCTAAAATTCCTAGTCTTGTTGTTGTCAGTTTACAGAAAATTTTCGTTTTTCGTTGCACTGATAAACACTCTGTATTTTATTTGCCTTTTGGATTTTTCAATGATTTAGCGGGTTATTTTCTTTTAATTTTATAAAATAATAAAAATATACCGCATATCGGTTCTTAGACATAAATGGGTAAACAATTCTTAGGATTGTTTACAATTTATTATGTATCCGGAGAGTCTAACTTCTGCTGCAACTAATTTCAGAATAATATTCGGATTCCAATTTTAGTGCTATTAATGATAATAAAAAGTAACAAACATTCAATAGTCAGTTCAACAAAATTTCTTAGAGTAAGAGAGATTTACGCTCCAAGGTCCTGTCATGAGTGACAGGCACTTCTCCTGCATATCGCCATTAAACAAGTTCATGAATATTCTTACGCCTCTGTAAATTTCGAAATTTTTAATGTGTTTTTCGAATCCTAATTAAAATATTTTCTGTGTGATCTTAACATGTTGAGGATCGAATGGATTGCGTTAACTTAAAAGTTTATATTTATTTAGTGTCCATACACATTTAAAGGCGTAAAAGGAAAGAAGAAGCATCTTCAGAGTTACAGTATATCTTATATCGATAACTTACAAGCTTAGTAAAATCGATATAGCCAGGGTTAACAAATAATACAGGGCTACAAACAGAAACATATGGTATTTTCAACAAAATAAATCAATAACACTACTAGTTTACAAAAATAAATGACATTGAGTGATTTAAATCGCTGAATTCTCGGGTTTTTATTATTTCACATACCCAAAGCGCACACACAAAAATCCCCAATGATCAGAAGATATTGGCAACCCATAACAGTTCGATCAAAATGGCAACACTTTTTGAGAGAACAATACGAAGTTTACTCCTTGAAACTTTTTATCCCTATATAAATCTATTTCTACATCTTCTTCTTTTCGATAAATTTTTTTCACTACTTAAATATCACTTCACAGTATTTTTAAATGGTCCTGTTCTGCACCAGAATTAGCAAAATGTGCCAACATTAACAATAGAAAACGTTATATGTATCAAAATTTTGTTTGTTACATATGTATATTTCTCTAGTATCTATCCGCCATGCCATTATTTACCTGAATGCTTAATATATTTACAAACATGAACTATTTGGGATTAAAAATTTTATTATTTTAACGAATATTTGTTTTTTATACATTTTTATTTCACACTTAACACAACTTTAGATGTGAATCTAAAATAAACAGAGTCTGCACTTAGCAATAGTGCAGTTTAGTTGAAAACGAATCAATATTTTGGTTGGTAGTTTAATAAAATAATAATAAATCTAAAAAACTTTTTACAACTCTAAAAATAACACATACATATATGTATATCTTTATTTTCATTAAATCACTAACTGAATAATTTCAACTAATTTGTGGAGCTTTATTTTTTAATGGCACGATAATATGCATTAATATTATTTTATTAAAATAAGAGGAGAATTGTATACATACATACATATGTCTCCAACTCAATGGAGCGCTGATGCTGAATCAAATTTTATATATACAGACATTCATATATGTATGTAAGTATATACATACATACATGTGAGTTTTCGTGGGAGTAAGTCAGGCTGGCAGCGGCCAACGTGTGGTATGAGTAATGAGTTTTAAACGCAAGGCGACAGCGCAGCGAAATAAATGAGCGACTGTTTATTCGCTCTGTTTGTTCGCCATGGCAGAGACCCTTGGCAGAGAAGAAGAAATGGAAATGGAAATGAAAATGAAGGTATGAATATACTTGCTACCAAAAATGGAGTCAGAAATCATACAGAGCCATGTTGAGCATTTCCTGTAGCTAAAATACCCTAACATTCCAATTCGTTCCTTTTGGTTGTCCATCTTGATTTTATATAATTAAAAGATAAAACTAATTTTGGTTCATTTAAGTTGTATGTAGATTAAGTATCTAAGGTGGTAACAAAATTCAAGTCAAATGATATAGTTAATATGCCCATATATCCAGAGTTATATATATATAAAGGAAAGTATGTACTTGTGTTAAGAAAGAGGTCTTCTTCTTTTCTCTTTCTTTGCGTTTTTTTTTTTATTTTCTTTCTTTCTTTTTTTTTTTTTGGTAATTTTGTGAATATTTTCCGTGATGAGTTTGAATGGCAAATGTTTATTTAAATTTCACTTGAAATGTAATTATTGAAATGCTTGTGCATTGTGAGCAGCAGCTACTTAGTTGCCCACTTAGTTAAATAATTTTTGTACTCGAATGAAAATAGGTGAATTATATTTTCCCCAAATGCATTTCACACAAATAATTGAACTTGTGTTTTATGGGCAAAAATTATGAATTTGCTTGTTTTAATTCAGTTTGAGCCTAGTTTTTAGTCTAGTCCAGGTAAGTTTGGTTCAGTTTCGTGCTGGTTTAGTCGTCTCTATCTCTATCTTTTAGGGCTTGCACAGTCGAATGATCTTAGCCGAAAGCTCGCTCAACTGCAAAGCCAAACCACATTTCTACCCATTTGGGCATTTAGCGGGGGCGGGGTAAGATTGCTGGCAGGCAGGGATAGCAGAGAGTTGGTCAAAACCCACTAGCAGGTGGCAAAATGGCACATAATGGTCGGCTTACAGTGGGACACCATTTGTTGAGCAAAATAATATTCAAGCAGCATTGCAGTTAATGTTAGAATTAGGTTTTTATATTTAATATAGAATTCGGTTTTATTGCAAAAAAAAAGAATGAATTTATTGAAGATATGTTAGTGTTCCGTGTAATTGATGCTTCCGTAATACATATATAAGTATATAAGGTGATATTTATTAAAGAACGATTTTATAGCTTTTTATTGGTTTTTACTGTAAACATACATGGAGTTTGCTTCTGTTCTGTCCAGTTCGGTTCTGCTCTGGTCTGTTTTGTGCCGTGTTCTCTGACTATCCGACAGCGACAACGATTTATGCAAAGTTGCCAATTTAATTTCCTGGCGCATCTCCATCCCTCCTCAACCCTCTCCCGCTTTAGTCGCAGTTTCCCAAAAATCCATGCAATATGCATGCAGCAACGACTGAGAGACTGATGAGGGGTGGGGAGAGGACACAAAATAGGAATTTACACCCTTTTTCTTTTCATTTTGGGCAATGGTTAAATTATGACACTAAAAACATACCTACTCCAAATAACAGCTGGTACAGACATGGCCTAAATGAAGTATGCCAAATGAAATTTCAGTATACGCTATCATTTAATTTTCCAAACACACAAATTGCAAGACCAATCTGAGGCCTACTTTACCCAAGGTATGCATGGGCAAGTGCCCAGTCTGAGAGCTGAATAAACTTTTTTAAAGGGGGACGCCCGCAAAGCCATAAGACCAAGGCGAAAGGAGACAAAGTTAATGGCAGACACGTACAAAGATGGGTAGGCTATAGTACGTACATATATACATATATACTATATATAGTTAGTATAATGTATGTAAAGGCAGGCCAAAATGTGTAGCCTTCTCCCTTGGTGCGCTAGAGCTGAAGCTGCTTTTAATACACTTTTCTATTTGGCGTTGTTGCTTTTTACATATTTAATGAAATTATTTTCAACAATTTATAATTGCCACGAGCATTCAAGCTGTACCTCTCTACCTGGTCACCATTTTTGCCATGCCACCATTTTCATTTTCATTTTCACCAGGAAAACCAGAACCAGTAACCAGATCCAGCGATGAAATTCGCCCTCTGGCGCATTTAGTTAAATGCACCCCGGGGAGAGTTTTGTAAACAACAAATTATAAATATATATAGGTATAATAAGAAACATGTATCTTTATAACCAACGATGCTACCAGCTACCAGCCACCTTCCAACTCAGATGATGACCTTCGGCCTGCAATTTAGATTAGCCGAAAAACTAAACTAAAGCTTTCTATATTCAGCTGACAAGCAAAACAAATTCTTTTATAATAATTTCCACTTTATATTTAAAGAAAATTCGAAATTTGTTAAATGTCAGAGGCGTTGAAATCAATTTCAATCCGTCGTAATACATTTACACATTGTTCCACCTGGGAACAAGGGGGTGGTAGGTCATTATTAGCCACTTTGATTGATAGCATAGCAATGTGTGCCCTTAAAATTTAATGAGCCACGAAAAATAACCAAAATATATGTACTTCAATTTTCATTCTCATCTCATCTTAGCCTCGTTTTCTCTCGCTCTCTAACATAAAAGGATGTAAAATGGAAAATAGGAACATACAAAATGTACCTATTTTTCGTCCATACTTCTCTACTCTCTCTCTGTGTGTGTGTGTGTGTGTGTGTGTGTGTGTGTGTGTGTGTGTGTGCGTCTGTGGGTGGATATTTTAAACTGATTTAGCTCAATAATGTGACGCGTTTCACTTTGATGAGGGTCAATTTTTTTTGCTGTCAAGAGATACGCAGGATGGGAAAGCTACAAGTTCGTTATCTCTCAAGGTGTACATAAGGACAACGTTGCGGATGAGGGATATCACTTAGTAGGGTTAACTATTTAACAATAAACAAACAAACACAAACAAAAAAAAAAAAAAACATCTACAAAAGTCATGACGCACAACAAATATTAAAAATTGAAAACATCTATGGTATGAATACAATTTTCATCTATTTATAAAGTTTTCGTTTGCAAGAGGTCATGGAAAAATATATAAGAAATTCTAATGAAAACAAAACTCTCGAATTACAAGGAATAAAATTAAGATAAATAAATGCAAAAATTCAATTTATTTATTTTATTATACATTCCATTTTTTATGCCACTTGCTGAAATATATTGATCTTTAATTTTGAGTAGAATCGTTGAATAGTCAAAAAGGAATTGTTGTTATTTTACTTTAGTTCTCTTTGATGGTTAACTTTTTAATAAGAAAGACTAAATAAACATAGCGTAAAAAAAATCTACGCCTTTTGGTAGTTTTGCGCAATGTTCGCTTAATGTCCACTCTTTGGCCCTGAATACAGATATATATATATATGTATATCTGTATATGTATATATGTACGTATATGTATTATATATGTGTGCTCGACATGCGTTCATATTATCAACTCTTTCATATGCTAATTTTATAGTAAACATTGACAACAACAAAAATATTTAATGAGTAGAACTCGAAATATCCTGTAGAATTTCAAGAGGGCATTAATAGCATCTTAGTTATTTGAAAAATATTTTAATGGATTTTTTTTAAATTACTCTACTATTTCCTCTTCTGAATTCCACTATTTTCTTACATCTTATTTTTATTCTAAATTATATTTGACGTATTTTTGAAGTTAGTAAGTTTTTAGATTTATCTCACTTGCGAAAATTAACTAAAAATGTGTGTAGGTCTCGGGATTTTAATACAGATTGCAAGAAGCTTTTTAACATTGAAGATTTTCGAAATATTTTGGAGTTTATTGGTTTTTTGTCTCATTAAAAGACAACTGGCTAGTAATTAGCGTCATTTATATTTCAATATTAAATTTAATTAAAAAGCTTTAGAATTGGATAACATTTTCAAATATCAATAAATTTTTCAAAAACTAAAAAATTACAGGATGATTAGAGCAGCGCTATCAGAAAGTTATTGTAAGATTTTGAGCACCGAAAATTTGATTCAGTGTTCATCATTCATTTAACAAAATATAGTTCTGATCCAAAAAATTAAGTTACAAAAAAATTGAATTTTAAACTCAAATATAATTCACGCTAATAATCTAGTCATTTTTTCAAGCAACAAAAAAATGCCAATTAACAGCAAAGTATTCCAATAAACTTCATTTTCAAAAAGCTCTAAATTAGTAAATTTTTGGAGTATATGATAAATAAATGTCCTTATTTACAAGTTGGAATAATAATTTTCAATCTGCATTCGAATTTTAACAATTAAATTTTTTGCCAATTTAACATAATTTTTTTTTTCCAAAAATCAAATCGAAAATATTTTTTAGTGAATGTCCAAGCATTGACGCGATTTTAAAATATACTAAATTTCGATTTATTCCATATTTAACTTTTCAAAATCTAAAAAAAAGAAGAAATGAAAATAGAATTCAAAAGATTATAATTAGAAAAAAAATATAATTTTTTAAGAACCCTTGATAGAATTTCGGGATTCTAATAATTAATTTAACAAAAATATACAAAATTAATCTATCTATCAACTAAAAGATAACGATTTGTCTAATACTTTCCAATTTTCTAGCATAAGCTTTGTACGGTCTCAATCAACTTGTCGTTGGATATTGATCAAGTATAAATCTGAATTTTAACGGCTAAATATACCCTCGAATTCAGCGTATGCAGTTGCAGGGTATTTCAAAATGGAGACAAAAAATGTATGTCGGTATGTATGAATGTGCAGGGATACGTGTAACGAGTGACAGCTACTAATAGCACGCATACACACAAAGACACACACACACACACAGCTACACCCACATGCATTTGCACACTGTTACTGTTTGGCTTCTTGTTGCTAACGCTGTTGATTGTTGTTGTTACTGTTGCTGCTTTAGGGCATGGCTAGGACACACAAACACATGCACACAAACACATATACACACACACACACACACACACACACACACACACACACACAAGCACATACAGAGACATACACTCATGGCATATGCATATTCATGAAGCAAGTTTCTGCATTTCACTGCTCCATTTTCTAAAAGCTTCTTTGCTACACATTTCGGCACATTCAAAGTTTTTCTGCATATTTTTTCTCGTTTGTCGCTGTTGTTGTTATTATTTTTATGTTTTCTTTTTTTTTTTTTGTTCTTTGTCGTTGCAGGTTGTATTTTTTCTAATTGTGGCTTATGCCTAGGTGAATTATTTAATCTGGAAAACTAATATGGAGTCTAAGAGCGTCACTAGACTAAACTAATTACATTAGCGAAATGCAAAATAAAAGAAATTCGAAAGATAATAATTAGAAGAAAAAGAAAAAAGAATTCTAACGTACACTTGATCAAATTTTGTGATTCTTATATTTAATTTTTACAAAATATTTAAAAAATATATGAAAATATTAAAAAAATACATATTTTAATATCAAATGCGTAATAATAATAACAACATAATTTAACTTGTCTCATTTGATATTCATTGAACATATATTAAGAACCTATTCGATTGAATCCACTTTAGCGGCCAGAAAGGGTAATTAATTAAAGATACGTTAAAGAGATTTTCCTAGCTAAAGAACCAAATGCAATGTTAGTCATTTTCATGCAAAATATCGAAAAATGCATATGTACCTAGATATATAACACAGTTACATATTTATTACAACTATAAAGTTCCCTATGCGTTTTTACTTTGCTTGCATGTTCAAAGTTTAACCATAAGAAAAAAAAAAGTTTTTTTCCAGCAGAAATACAACTAAATACTTATAAGCAGATTTTAATGTATCTGCAAAAAAAATAAAAAATTATTAATCTTTTTTTTGGACATATGGGTCTGGCCAGTCCATTTTTGACTTTCGCCAAATATAATCAATTCTAAGATATAACCATTGGAAAAAGGACCTGCATCAGGACTACAACCAGCACTTCAAAGACTTCTTGGCAAGAAATAAAGTAGTATTATATGAACGGCTCAGGTCAGACCCAAAAAAAAGGTTACAAAAGTAGTTGATATTTTCTAAAACAAAGTGTATTGGTCAATTATTGCTTGGAGCTGAATAACCAATTATTTCTCGTTTAATTTTCTTATCACATGGGATATGCGCATAGATAAAAGTACTAAGGCGTATTTAAGTATAACGATTGGTACATTAAATGAAGGGAAAATCGCAGGACTTACTGATCGTCGTCCATATGTTTTGTCTTCTTACTGAGTTCACTCCGCCCTTTCTGGGTTCTCATTCATGAGGGTTGGCAGACCGGAGATCCTTCCCCCAATGCCACATTTGTTACTTTCGAAATGTTTTTATTTTCTGAAAGTCAAAATACTAGAAGTAGATTAGAGTAGGTTGTAAAATTGTGAGTGATTGGAGGACTTTTAGAATACAAAACACTTGACAATGGTTATGAGATAAGCACAAACACATATGCGTTTTGCTCTGAACTTAAAATTGAAATCCTCGCGAAATTTATATATGAAGCAGTGTTGTGGCTTTTCTTGGGAACTATGATGACAGTTGTGTTGTGACATTCTTTAATCCTACATAGTTTTCAAATATTCCTCATATGTATGTGGGTACTTATGTATGTATGTAAGTATGGAAATGTTTTGCTCTTATTTTGTTATGATTCGTGATAAATTTGAAAACTCATTCATTTATTCGCTCATATGTTAATGTTGTAGTCTCTTCTTCTGTGTATGTATATATGTCTGCATTATAAATTTAATTAAATCAACATACATGAACAGCATTCTGTTCGCTCCATTCTTTTTCTTTTCTTTTTATCAATTCAAAGCAAAGGCGGGACATGAAGGTCTGTTTTTTTTTTTTTGCGTATTGCTGCTTTTTGATTAACATATTTCTTTTATCTGAACGGAAGCCAGACAAGCGACACACTGGAATACTCACTGAAGGACCATATCCTGTGGTTTTCCTTGCTTTCAAGTACATACATATGTACCTCTCCATCTCTATATACATAGATACATATATACTTATGTATGTAGAAGTTAGCCAAGTGGCAAGAGGAAAGCATGAGGGGGTGGGGGATGGGAAACGGTGTTCTAATGCCTTTGTGTTCACATGAATAAAATTATTAAAGTTATGAGAGAATATTCCAAAACATTTTTGACATGACAAAAATAAACAAAACAAAAAATAAATCGTCCAATTTGTGTCAAGTCACACCGACATTTATATACTCTGTATTTTGTACGAATTACAAATTAATAACTACAAAACTAAACAAGTAATTAGCTTCAGTTGTACTTTATTGAATTGTCTTTTTGACCCCACAAAATGTATTAAAGAAAATTATCGTATGGCCTTATATACCCTACAATGAATAAACAAAATGAACAAAACTGTATTGAATTTGGTTTCGCTCCAAAAGTGCTGCTTTAAGAAAAGAACTTTTTTAATTAAATGGCAAAATGAAAAGGAAAAAACCAAGGCAAACCAAACAAAATAAATTAATAAATAAAAGAATACATATAGAAAACATGCGAGAGACATAAGCAGCAAAACATGAAAAGCACCTCACAGACAAAATGCCTTATTGGTCATCGATAAGTTGCAGATACATATCTATTTTTTTTCTTTTTTTTTAATTTTCCTTGTGACTTCTCACCTGTCGGCTTGTGTTTCTTTCTTTCTTAGATTTTTTATTGCCTCTCGTTTTCGTATGGTATCTACTTTCTGTGCTCTTCATTTAACTTCATTTCCGGCAATGAAATTAAAACGCTTTGCATGATTTGGGTTTTTTTTTGGTTGTGCCAAAGCTTGACATTTCTTTCTTGAAGTTTTCTATTTTTTTTTTTGTTTTTTAAATGGCTTGGCGGTTTGCCCAATCCCAATTTCAAAGCTACATAGCTTTGCAGCCAATCGCATCGAATACAAGTGTTTTAGCCATTCCATATTTCATCAAAGTGTTTTAACAACTACTTTACTTTACTTGGGTATGAGATTTATGCAAAATGTACGTATAAAAATTTAGGTTTATTCCTTCATTTGGGGTATATACTTCAATTGCCATCAGGATTTACAATCATTGTCATAAATAAAAGTCCCATTCGCCCATTCTTAAAAGTAGATTTTATTCGTTAAGGACTTGGACTGCTCATCATTAAAATGTATGTACATACATAAACAACTATGTAAGTATGTACATATGTATGTACATATGTACACACATTTATATGTACATATAAATATTATAGTAGATATTTTATGGACATCAATAATTTCGCAACATTTACGCTTTAATATTGTTTTTTATTATTTTTATAAGTTGAAATTTAAGTACTAACTCACATATGTACGAGGGGTGATCGAGTAGAATTTCCCGCAATGTATTTTATTGCATACACATTTGTTTTTTAATTTTGAACAAGAAATAAAATTTTTAGACTCTCTTATTATATAAACGGATGTTACCTACCCGCCGATTGAATAGTCAGAAGGAAACTCATGAAGGAAACTTATGAACGATTATTTCAAAAATTATTTCGATGACCTGCAAGGGTATAAAATATTCGGGACATTAATGTTACCTGCAAGAATCTTCATTGACTTAAGCCGTTTATTCCTCATTGGGTTCGATGACGATGGAAATGATGGTGGAAATCGCGTTGCTTGGGAAATTTTCACAAAATTAGCTTGCCAGCTGTTTCCTTTGGCACACGAAAAGAAGTACATACATTTGAGTGCTGTTTGTTGTTGTTATTATTATTGTGTATTATTATTATTATTATGATTATTGTTATGGGTTTTTGCATTTTAAAACAAATGAGGCCTCAGTACATATGTATATGCATATGTATGTATGTATGTATGCATGAGTGTGTGTGTGTGCGCGCGTTTGTTGAAAATTACCCCACCAATGTTTGAAGCTGGTTTTTGTATTTTTATGTTTATTTAACTGCCTGTCCGTCGCCCATCAATTTTACTTACTTACTTACTTTTTGTAGAACCCTGCCATCCAATGATGGGTCTCTAAAAACCGTCGCTCGGGCACATAAAAATACAATTTTCGCATAAATTCCACGCTAAACATTTTTCATGATGTTCTTTGTTTCTTTGTTCTTTTGTTGTATTTTGGCCGTTTGTTTTACTCTTTCCTTTTGTTTTGTACTTTCTCTATTTTTTTATATTTTTCCAGCTACATCCTCTATGAAGCAGTTTTAGAAGTTCCTACATTACAAAATACTTTTCACTAGTGTCTAATTACAAGTATGGATTTCAGGTTCTTCAGCCAACAAAATTACACTCACTTTATCTATTATAGCAAATCGGACATATTTCTACATATAGCCACCTTTTTTCATTTACCAATTACCAAGCACGAAATTTGAATGAACGTTAGGAGATTGAAATTAACTTGCAAGCACAATAGTGTTACATATACCGAGAACGAGCAAGACATTTGAACAGTACCTAGTCCTCGGTTCGGTTTTCGGTATTTGCTTCTCGATATGCTCGGATTTGCTTTACCGGATTTTTCGGTATGCCCTGCTCGTTTAAACTCATTCGTTCGTTTGAGATGCTTGATATACTCGATTTACAAATACGAGTAAGTGTAAAAACGAGTTCCGAAAGTGTAGAGGGATTTCGTTTTGCGTTTCGAATGTACTCGTCCAGATCTCTATTACATATGTATGTATGTATATATATATTTTAATTTATCAACAACTGTCAATTGTTGCCTACTTTTAGGCACAGATGTTTTGAAAATGCGAATGCGAATACAAGGCATACGAACAGGTTATCGCATTTCTATCGACAACTTCAAATGTTAATCGAATATTGCCCTTTTAGAGGGTATGCTGAAATTGTTTTATATTGTACCCATGTATACTTTTGATCAGTCGTTTTGAAAAAACGCTTACCTCTCAATTCAAAAATGGTCCAGATCAGACCATAATTATATATGTATATGTGTATGTAGCTATGGGAACATTCCATCGAAATTCAATCATTTAGAAATTTGTTATTGTTATACATCACATCTTAATGTTTTAGTTAGAGCGGAAAAATCAGACTCATGTAATAGTCTATATTGAAAGTGGGAAAACCAAAGGAAAACCAATAAATTGGAAAAGAAAGAGACAGAATAGCTGTGTGATAAATATATACCTACATATATTGATACTGTATATTGATGAATGAAGATATTAAGTGGAAACGAAATAATTAAATTAATAAATCTTAATTAATTATTAAGACACTAGTAAATAATTTCGGTTTGCATAAGTAGTAAAATATAAATTACATATGTATGTATATTGACTTATCTTTCTGTATTTGATGTTCGTCTAAGCTCTGAGAATCATTAAAAGTTGACATGATAAAGCATTCAAACTTTTTTTCATACATACATAAATATATATTTATATGTATAAGTATTCATGCTTAAATATCATACAGCTGAGAGTTGAGAAATCCAACCGAGGGGATACATTTGCGATTAGCTCATTGCTAATCGACCTTGAGAGCAGCTGATAAGGCAGTAAGCTAGAGAATTAGAACTACGCACTGCCAGAGCTTGTGAAGCATTGATTGTGATGCGAAAGTTATGGTAGCAGTTCTATTCCAGACGTCCAAGATGAAACGGCTAATAAATCAAACGCTGTTCTGTTTTATTCTAATGCTCATTCTGGGATTGAGTCAAGCTAAAAGTGTAGGACAGCATCGTCGAGAAGCAAATGCAGCTCCAGAGCCTGCACCGGTTCCTGCACCAGTTCCTACACCAGAAGCTGCAGCACCACTAGGACAGTCGTCCGATTTGGATACTTTTCACTCAGGGGAATCGAATGAGGATGAAACTGAAGCCACCACATTGGGCATTGTGTCGATCAAATCTCGAGTAATTGCCAAGGATCGGGCATTATGTCAGCAACTGTCTCGTTATCATCCCCATTATCCCAAGTGTCATGACTACTGCAAGCGTTTGGATCACTGGATAGGTCAGTGCTGGAATGAGAGCTGTCATTGTGTTTCATAGAACTGGATTATACCTGTGTCTGTTTCTTCCTCTCTGTCTCTCTTCCTTGGACTAATCTTCCGGCTTTGCTTTATTAAATTTGCAAAATGCTTTTAAAAGTCAGTGTTCTCTTCATTTCCGATTTAAAACTAATTAGCAAGTTTAGTGCCCATTCAGCTCATACAGGAAGCAGCATTAAACCTTATTAATTTCTAATCAAATTGCTAA